>NW_007255294.1:547175-644952 GCF_000164805.1 Carlito syrichta | reverse complement strand
CACCCCACCCCTTCCCAGCTGCCGGCCCCCGGCTCACTCCAGAGCGGTGCCCTCCCGGGAGGAAAGCCTAGGAGCCTGGAGTCTCCTCCGGGATGGAGAAGCTGCTGGCGTCTAGTCCGCTTTGGGGACCGGGTGGGCCGCAGAGGAAACTCGGGGACACCCGGCAGGCCTAAGCCAGCAAGGCGTAATTCTGAGGGAGGGAGCGTCGGTCCTTCTCGCAGCATCTGGTCTTTTCTCCTATGTGGCCTCTTTGGCGGGAGGGAGGAGGAGGCGGGGTCTTCACTTTCTTTTCTTTTTTAAGTTGAAGGCTCACTCTGTCGCCCAGACTGGAGTGCTGTGGCCGCTCCCGGCCACCGCAGCCTCGACCTGCTGGGCTCCGGCGATCCTTCCGCCTCAGCCTTCCAAGTAGCTGGAACTACAGGCGCGCTCCCATACCCGGCTAATTTTTGATTTATTGTAGAGATGAGGTCTCGCCAAATTGCCCAGGCGGGTCTCGAACCCGCGGGCTCAGGCAATCCCCTCACCTAGGCCTCCAAAAGTGCTGGGATTACAGGTTAAGCCACCGAGCCCAGCTACTTTCTTTTCAGCTTCATTAAATGGCCTCAAAGTTCTCCGGGAATCCGAGGGCCAGTGTTCCCGGGTCAGTGAAAGGGCTCCGGCCACGGCTTTAGGCTGTTGGCGTCCTGGGGGCCTCTCTTTACACAGCTGCAAAATGAGGATGACACTGTCTGGCTCTGCTCGGAGGAATCTGGTTTGGGAAGGAGCTGTGTGCTTCCTCTCTGGGTCAAGTGACCCCGACCCGCGGCGCCCGCTGCCACAAGGGGCGCAGCCAGGGTCCCGGGGAGTTTGCCCCCCACCCCAGCGCGCCCCCAAGCTCGGGTTGGCAACGGCATCCGCCCCTCCCATCCACCGAACCCAGTCACTCGCACCCCGGGGCCAGACCCCGCCAGAACTCAGGCTGCCCGGCCTCGAGAGCACCTCCTGTTGCTCACCCCCGGGCGAGGACGGAGGGCTGTGCGCCCTTCCCCGCGCGGTTGCTCTCCTGACTCTGGAGCTGGGCGACCCGAACCACTCAGCGCCCGGTGGCCGTGCTGGCTGATGCTGGAGTTCGCGTCCCTGCAAAGGACTGCCAACCCTGCTTCACAGACGGCAAACTGAGGCGGGAGGAAGAGCAGCGCCTCGCCGAGGTTCCCCCAACGCGCCCCGCCCGCACCGCCTCGGCGCCCGGAGGCCGCCCAGGCCGGGACCTGGAGCTGGACAGCCGTGCCGAGCCCCGGGACCTCAGCTGCTCTGCCCTGCTCTCCCTCATCCGCCTCAGATCCAAGGAGAAAGATTGGAAGCACTTCTAAAATCGGAATCAGTCCCCAGCTCCGGGATGGTGGGGACGCGTGCGTGGGGGTCGGGCGAGGGAGTTAGGCCGGAAGGCGGCTCTGGTTGCTGTCGCCTTTTCTAAGCCCGAGAGGCAGCTGCGATTCTGCAACCTACAGGCAACATCGTTGAAACACAGCAGCGGATTCAGTGTTTCCCAGTGGTTTCCCCACGAGGCTGCTGATGTTTATGTTGTTCAGTAGGGGAACTAGTTTTATTTGCAACCGTGGTTAAAATATGTCTGGAGACATACTTGTTACAGAGCGGAATCGCCTACAGGGCTTGTTCAAACACTCAAAGCTTCTGATTCAGGAGGTCTGAGGTGGGGCTCAAAGATCCGCATTTCTTTCTTTCTTTTTCTTTTTTCTTTTTTGAATCGGAGTCTCACTCTGTTGCCCAAGCTGGAGTGCAGTGGCATGCTCACGGCCACTGCAGCCTAGATCTGCTGGGCTCAGACGATCTTTCTGTCTCGGTCTTCCAAGTAGCTGGAACTACAGGTGTGTGCCACCACACTCAGCTAGATTTTCCATTTATTGTAGAGATGAGGTCTCGCCAAGTTGCCTGGACTAGTCTCGAAACCCGTGGGCTCAGGCAATCCTCTTGCCTCCACCTCCCAAAGTGCTGGAAATACAGGTGTAAGCCACTGAGCCCGGGAAGGATCTGCAATTTTAGTAAGTTCCCTAGCCATGAAGTCATTGGACCACTGAACACACTTTGCGAACTTCTCTAGAACATCTCCACCTTATGCCAGTTACTAAACTCCCTACCCTCGGGCCATTTGATTACTGTTTATTGAACACTTACTTTGTACCAGGCCTGGGGATGCAGCATGAGCAAGAGCTGGGGGTGTAATGGGGGAGCTGAAGAGACATACAGGTAAATAAACATTTCAGATGATTCTGATGCATTTGGGAAGGTGGTCGGAGATCATCTCAGAGAAATGTTTCCATGAAAGGAGCAAGGGAATGAGGTTAGGGTTCTAGAAACCTGAGCCAGGTGAGGATGGGGAAGGGCAGGGCAGGTTGGGAGGGCCTGGAGGTGGTGGGAGAACATGAGGAATCAGGGTAGATTTGTTTCTATTTAGAACAATAAATCATTATGAAACATTTTAGTTATTAGGAAACATAATAAACATTATGCAAGTCATAAGTGTTCATCAGAGAACATTCAGAACATAAATAAAAGTAGAGAAAAGAATGATTCCAGCCACCAGGGAACAGCCTCTTGCTGTTCAAGAAACCAACAGAAGCAACAGGACTTGGTGACTCAGGCCAACCTTGAGTTTCCAAGGTGGGTGGTGGAGAGTGACCCAGGAATTCTGCAGGAAATGCAGGTTTGGGTGTGGAGGTAGGTTGGGCAGTGAGTCCAAGATGAGATTGAGTTCATGGATTGTGCAGAAATGGTCCAGGAGGAGACTGGGAACCTGTGTCCTGAGCTCAGGGTAGAGGGCACTGGAGAGGAGGACCCAGAGTCTGACATGTGGATGGTGGCTGTTGCCTGGAAGAGATGAGAAAGGCAAGTAGCATGGGGGTGGGGGAGGCGTGTGCTCCTAGACAGACCCCTGAGGAGCGACCACATGAAAAACTGGAGAAGTGGCCAAGAAGCCAGTGTGGAAGCACTACAAGCAGAAGCCACGGGTGACTTCTGTCAGAGCTGCAAGAAGGGCTTGTGCAGTGGATTTTTTTTTTCATTTACAATGAAGTTGTATCCACTTTCCCCTCAAGAGTGGGAATTCTGAGCAGAAATGTGTTATAGAGGATCCGCTAGGGGAAAAAAAGTCATAAGGGGTCTGAACTCCTTGGCCATATTGATTGTTACTTCCTAAGGGGTCAGAGGGTACTAATAATTCTGATGGTTGTTCCTAAGCAAGTTGGGCCTGGAGCTTGCATTTTTCCTGTAATGCATATACATGATCTGCACTACAGAGAGTAAAAGTCTTTACTAATGCCTCCTGAGGCAGATGTGTTGGTGTTCCTGACCATAGCTCCAGGTCTGCCCTCTGGCTCCAGCCGCAGCTGGGCTGGGCAGTTTTCAGCACTCAGCCAGTGGGCCCACCTCATGCTTCCAAAGCACCCCTCTCTCTATTTCTCTCCCTCAAAGCTCGGCTCCTGCAGAAGTTCAGTCTAGAAGTAACAGTATTATCTCCCCAGGGGACAACCTTCAACCAGCGGGGATTGGAAACCCCAGTTACTCATCCTTTGTAAGGGACCATTCTGGAAGCCTCTGGAAACTTTTCAAAGGTCCTTTGCCTGCAGCAGTAACCTTGATAATATCTCTTTAATGGGTGCTTCCTCCTTTCTTGTCATAGTGTTCTCATTTTTTCCCTCATCTCCCAAATAAACCACCTGCTCCTAAGCCTGTCTAGTTTCAGTATAATCCTACCCCAAGGGACCACTGTCTACCAGGTGCCGTTGGATACAACGGTGAGCAAAACAGACAAAAATCTCTGTGCATGTGATGCTTCTATTCTAGTGGAGAATGATTGGCAATAAACAGGAAAAATACATAGCATGTGTGGTAGGTCATGGATGGGCACTCAATGTTGTCAAGAAAAGTAGAGCAGGGGAGGGTCTGAGGAGGGCTGAGAGAGGCATCTGCATGAACATAAGCAAAACCCTGCTTGAGGACCCTTTGGAAGGCTCTTTGCTAGGTAGACCTCACTATGTATATTACAAAAGAAAGGTTTTGCTTTCAGTCCAAACAAAGAAGAGGGAAGTTGTAATGGAATTTTACCTTGTTTTAAGACTGTTTTGTATTTCATCAAATGTGAGATGATACATTTCATCTTAAGCCCATCTGCTTGTCTCAGGAAAGGGATAAAAAAAGGCAATGCCCTCTTCTTTGCAGTACCACCACCACCGTCCCCCATCACTGAGTAAGACTCACCAGTTGTGGGCCCAGAGCATCTCAAGATGTGGAAAATTCCTGCCTTAGTATAAGAGGGTTGGGAACATAGGGAGCCACATCCAGATGTTACATTTGGAAAGGAGTGGTAGTGAGAGGAAACCTGCGACTGTTTTCTGTTTTTGGAGTCCAGGAATGTCTAGAAATGTTAAGTGAGGTCCTCTTCAGAGTTGGGGAGGCAGCCCCAGAGACCAATCCCTGAAACAGATGTGATATTTTCAGTGTAAGGTTTTTTTTTTTTTTCAGTCATGGGAAGTATCTCAAAAACATATGTCCATTTTGTATTTGTAGAAAACTGTGGAATTTCCAAGGATATGCTAGAGCCTACTAATTTATTATTAATAGAACTTAAACTTGTTACAAGTAATCCCCATTTAACAGAGGTCAGGAGGCTGTTTGCTGTGACCAGAAATGTGACGGTCTGAAGGCTTCTATCTGGGGTCTTGAGGTTTTTTGTTTTTGTTTTTCCCCCAAACATATATTAGAAATGCCATTTTTTGTCCTGAAACATTTCAAAGGCCCACACTGCCAGTGTCATCCACCAATATCTGGAATGACTTACCCGAAAAAATGAGGTAACTGTGGTCATTGTGAGCAGTGTTTTCTTTTCCTGATGATGAATTTCTTTCGAATATCTTGTCTTAGTTTAGGTTCCTACAAAAGCAGAGCCTGAGACAAACACGTGGGTGCAGGGAATTTATTTGGGAGTGATCTCCCAAGGAAGCAGGAGTGAGGGAGCAGGGAAGACAAAGTGTGAATACCGAGTGGGTTACTGCTATGGACTCAATCCCCCTGGGGACTCTTTGGGACAAGCCTCATAAGCAGCCTACCTGAGGCTGGGAGGAGAGCGTAAGGGCATTGACCCATCAACTCTCATTAGTTGAGAGCTGCCTGGAGGGTGTTAGCTCCCTGTTCACTTCCAGATAAGACCCTCTTTCCGCTGTAGAGCAAGAATAAGTCCTTGGGCAGAGGAGAGAGAAGCAGATGGTTGAGGAGGGAATGGCTATAGGGGAGGAAACATGTACAGGATATCAATGTGACTGTGTAGTAGTCCGTTCAGATTGCTCTAAGAAAATATCATAGACTGGGTGGCTTAAACAATATTTCTCACAGCTCTGGAAGTTGGGATGTTTGAGATTTCCTGACTCACAGATGACCATCTTCTTGCTGTGTCCTCATGGCATGGGGGGAGAAAGCTAGCTCTCTAGTGTCTCTTCTAATAAAAACACTAAGGACAGAGTGCACATGAGAGAGAGAGAGAGAGAGAGAAAGAGAGAGAGAAACACAAGAGAGTTCTAGTCCCATCATGAAGGTCCTCACATCATGACCTCATCTAAACTTAATTAACTTGCAAAGTCTGAACGTCCTACTACTGTCACATAGGGGTTTAGGGCTTTGTAAAAGAAAATCAAATCTCAGGGCCTCCAAACTCATCATGTGAAGGGAAAAGTTAAGCCTGGAAAATGAGTCATGCCAAGGCTGCCATTCTTTCCCCCAAACAATTAGGTATGACCTCACGACCCTGTGTCATAGCATTATACATAAACCAGGTTCCCACAATGACAAAAGGCCTTGTACCTCTCAGGGACTGCTACCCTCACAGATTGCTCACAAGGAAATTCCCTGCTGGCCCCTAAATCTTTCAGGATACATATTTCCCTATAAAGCAAACACATGCTAATTGTAACCTTGGGTGGAAGGTTGACTGGAAATGCTTAACTCCTAAATTTAACCTAACCTAAGTTTAACTCCTAAAACTGAGTTCTGTTAAATCTCATACTGACAATGTCGAGACAAGCTCATCTTCCCAGGTATGGAGCAAGGACAAGATGAGATCATTCACTCCTCTGCCTATCCCTAGAAGGCTACATAATTGACTCTTCTACTCCTTTTCAAATGTTTATCTTATCTTACGTGAAAGGTAGATTCACTGAGCACTAATTAGAGCCTCCCAAGAATGTAACCATCTACCTCTCTGCCCAACCGCCTTCCCCTTTTCCCTCCTGCATGTTCTCTCCTTTTAAATATACCAAGTTCCCAAACCCTCCTTGGAAAGTACAGGTCTCAGATGCTTCTGTGACTTGTGTTTTTCCCAGGTGCATCCTCAAACTTTAGCTCAATAGACCTCTACTGATTGAGATACTTGCCTCAGTCACTCATTTTTTGATTAACAGCTTTAACATATGCATTTCTGAAGAATGCAAACTTTCAGTTCATAACGGAGTGGAACATACCTGCAGATTGGAAAATATTTTATCTTTTCATCAACACTTCCAAAATGTTGGTGGAATAAAGGAATTCTAAACCTGGGGAGGACCTTGAGGACCCTGTTGTTCAAGGGTTCCTAGTCCAAATACCACCACCTGGTGAAGAAACAGGCTGTGTGCCAGAAGAGCAAGAACAAAAGCACGCTGATAAAGCTTCTGGGTGGTGGTTAAGCCCCAGGCATTCTAGGGGCCAGGGTAAAACACCAGCCTCAGAGCCAGCTCACCTGAGAGTGTGAAGGTGCCAGTGTGTGTAGACATCAACTCCAGTTATTGCTGCCTGAGGGTAGCTCCTGGGGACATTCACTCTAGCACTTCTGGCATGCTAGGTGTGTAGGCCCGAGGGGTTCTCAGGCCTAAGTGGAAGACCTCTAGATGGGCTGCAGATGCTGGGGACTGGAAACTGGGTCTGCAGGCACAAGGATGGTGAGGCCTGAGGGCATGGTGAAGCCTGAAGGGATGTGAGTACGGCAGTGACAGAGCAGCTACACTCCCCTAATGCTTTGTGAGTGTGGCAGCCACAGAGTGGCTACACCCCCTAAAGCTCTGTATGCACTCCATGTTAGTGCTTACCATATTTTATCTTAATTTCCTACAATAGAGCTTGGGACATAGCAGTAACTAAATAAATATTTATTGAAGGAGTTCTTCATCTACATGAACATTTCATTGCCATCTAATTTGCCTGAGAGCAGGAACTGTGGCTTATTCACCCGATGCAAGGATAGTGCTGGACTCATACTAAATGACCAATACACATTTACCAAGTTCAGCTGTTAGTTTCATCAATTTAGTTGACTGGATTTACAAGGTAGATAGTTGTGAATGAAAAGCCATTTGCCCACTCTTGGCTGGGTCACTGACTCCCAAATAGACACAGGAATTGCTCTTAGCACCATTTCATTTGGCCAGGGATATAGGAGCCACCAGAAATGGGAGGTCACCTCATGAGTGGATGACAAGAATGAAAGGTCAGCTCCGAGCCGATTGGTCTCCATGCAGAACGAGCCTTTTTTCTGCTTTTCAAACTAATATTGAAAATCCAAGAGGAATCCTGGTTGTTGGGGAAACCAGCTGTCAGCGTCCTCTGGCCTGTAGTCTGGCTCACTTTCCTTTGTGGAAGGTTTAGAAGTCTCTAGGTCTCTTCTCGGGAAAAGTTAGCAAGCAGTCAGACTTAAATTATTTGAGGAACAGTCTGGGAATCTTTGTGGTCCTGCTGATTCAGCTTCCCTTGGAAACTGAAGTCTCCTCACAGCAGAGGGCAAGTCTGTGTCTTCTGAAATGGTCTCATTCTCCAGCAGAGACATCTCCCACCTTACCAACCTTCCTAGTGACTGAATGGTGGTCATTCCCCTTCCTTTGAGTTAAGACTTTGGGACGTGGCTGTTTTAACAACCTTACTGAGGAAGGCTCATGGTTCTTAAACTTAAATGAAAATAAGATAGTTTGCATATCTTATTTAAATGCACATAATTCAAAACTTAAAAGGTATCCAAAAGGTATAACTTTCTTTTTATTATAAAATGTATCTTATATTTACATTATATTTGGGACATTGTATTGATTTTTTAAAAATATCATTGGTGATCAAGAATTTTTTAAAAATATCATTGGTGTCAAAGAAGAGCAAAGCTAGACACTTGTTCAAGTGATAAAGGCAGATTTTAACCAGTGACATAGTATTACCATAGAGAAAAGAGTTCAGTGTGAACTGAACTAACTTCAATTTGTACAGAGGGAGAATGAGGGAATAGGGAGGAGGGTGAGCAGGGGCTCAGCAGTCAGGCAAGTGAAAAATTACAAAAAAGTGGGAGACCAAAAGTGATGGGGGTGCATTGGTCCATGTGAAACCCATCCGGGTTTTTGAATTGGTGCTTTTCAAAGTTAGGCTTCTATCCTCCCACAGAGGCTGACAGACAGGGGCCCCATCTTCAGATGTTGGCTGGAGCAAACAGTAAATTATTTTGGCAACTTTGAGTTTTCTCAGGCAGACACTTTAAGGGGGATAGAATCATCCTAAGGATGTGGCCTTGAGTTGTTAAAAATTATCTCAGTACTTGTTCAAGTCTTTATAGGTTAAGGTCGAGGTCTAATTGAGAAAGGGTTCAAAGGAGCCTGGATAGAACTTGGTTAAGGAGAGAACCTTTGTCAGTAGGTATATTATGACAGTTATACATATTATTTCAGGACATTAAAGGGATAGTGTGAAATATCTGTCAAAGGGGAGTATTGAGTTCGATGGGGTTGGGGATTCAATCCTTAAGAGTATAGACATCCAAGGCCTACTCATGCTTGATCTGTTTCTTGCTATCCTATCTCAACCAGGGAAAAGTAAGAGAACAAAAGTTGGGAGCAGGGATTTAAGGCAAGGACTCCAGCAAAATGGGATGGAGTGTGTGTGTGTGTGTGTGTGTGTGTGTGTGTGTGTGTGTGTGTGTCCAAATGTGGTCACCAAAAGAGAGAAGCTATGTAGAAAGATCACTGAACACACATTTCTTCATCCTCCTCACCATGCTAATTATTGACTTCTGGGCCTGACCACACCAACCAATCTACACTCAGCTTCTCCCAGATAGGCCTGAGACCCAAGGGCGAAAAGAAAGGTCCCAGATTTCAGCAGGGAGGTGGACAGTGCCAGACCTAGAAGTTCTCTGGACACCCAGGGTTTTAGGAAAAGCAAGTTTAGAGCTACTTTGCATAAGAAATATACAGAGCAGTGTCCCCAGGGCATGTCAGTGGAGAAGGTAGCCAAAAAAAAAAGAGCAAAAATATTCCATGCAAAAAGGCAGTCCAAAGGCAGTATTTGGACAGCAGGAATTTTACCATGAAAGTAAAAGTTCTATTTGGATTTTCATGACATTCATTCCTTGAGGAATAGCATGCACCTTCAGCATGTGCAATGAAATGCTAAAAATTGGCAGCCTGGAAATGAGGAGTCTGTGCATGTATTTTCTTAGCATCCAGGATGATGTGTGAAGGAAGGAGTTTGTTTATCAGCTTCCTCGACTTCCCCAGAGATGACTGGCAACAGACGGGCCTCCAGATGAGTGGGGAGCTTCTGGGTGCTGTGCCCAGGGGCTACCAAGGACTTGAAGAGGAGTAAGAATGTGATTTTTATGTGCCAGATTGCATTTCTTATGTAAGTTGCTGGAGCTTGAAGTTGAGAGGAAAAGATACTCAGTCCTCAAACAATAATCTTTTTTTTTTTTCCAGTGCCTCACAGCTCACTGCAGCCTTGAAGTCTCAGGGTGATCCTTCCATTTCAGCCTCCTGAGTAGTTGGGACCACAAATGTGCACCACCATGCCTGACTAATTTATTTTTTATTTTTCGTAGAAACAAGGTCTTGCTATGTTGCCTAGGCTGATCTTGAACTCCTACACTCAAGCAATCCTCTCACCTTAGCCTCGCAAAGGCATGAGCCACTACATCTAGCCAACAAGAATCTTGGTTTATATTTTAGGCCCCTGTCTTGTTTTGCATACTCCCCTCCCTGCTCCTCCCTCCAAAATGGACCCTGAGATGAGGGCTTAGATGCAGGTAATGTATTTGGGAGGGCCTCTCAGAACTGAAGAGGTGGAGAAGTGAGACAGAGAAGGGAGAAGAATCAACAAAGTGTGGGTTACCAAGTAGGTTAACTGCTGGGGACAACTGGGGCTCAGTCTTGCTGGGGCTTCTCCGTTCTATATATAGAACACCTTAGAATTGTCCCACTGGAGCATTTATCCATGACTCATACTGTTTAAGGGTTACTGTGACAGGGTGGGAGGGAGATGCTGACACTAAGACAGGCAGAGGAGAAAGATGCAGGTACTCAATGTGGGAGGCCAGCAGCCTATATCAGAACAGTCCCCCATAGCCATGGGTGAACCATCAATAGTGGCTCCTACACTATTAAGTGCAAACCTCGGGAAGCACCGTGTCATATACATTCTCTAACTGCAAAAACATACAAGTGTCATTCTTGCTCTTGGTTTTTGGAGAACATGTACCAAGAGGTGTCAATAATTTGCCCTGGAAAAATGTTCAGGAAATGTGACCTCCTTCTTGTACTGTCTGTTTCTTCTCTGACTCTGGGAATTTCATAGTGAAAATGGTATTAGATTTGAGTTCCAGCTTTCCCACCCACTGTCTCTGTAACCCAGAGCAAGCCATCATGAATTTGTGACCCTACATTTGCACAATTGTCACTGTAGGAGTCACTCTTGAGAACATTGTGAGATCTCAAGGGGATAAACCAGAAAGGCGTGAGATGAGGCCTTGGGGACAAGAAAATTTGCATTTTTACTACCCCTCCCCCCTTCAAGCTTTTCTTAGAACAAAGAGACTGGTCTCAGAATAAGATAATGAGGAGGAAAGAACCCATGGGAAGATGAAGTGGAGTAAGAGCCATCTTGGGATTGTCTCAGTCACACAAATCCATCCCAAGGCTCCTGAGTTCTGTCCCTCTCTGTCTTTCCTAAGAACAGTGGCTTATTGAGGTAAATAAAAGTAGGAAGCAAATGACACTAAAAGCTCAAGTCCACTAAAGCTGTCAGGTTGCAAGAGGTTTATTCTGGGCTTCCTGTGGACGACCCCTTGTATAACAAGATGCTAATTTTAAATAGAAATGATGGATGCCAAGAGCAGGAGAGAAAGTGCAGCTATTTCTTGGCAACCTTAATTGCTGCAAGAGGTGCCAGGCTGCTAAAGGCATACGCACGTACTGTGCACACAGCCGAGAAAATCAGGAGCCAGAAGCTGAGTTTGTTACCAGCCAAAGCCCTGGAACTTACAAAGCAATCTGCTTTTCTTGGGAAGACACAGATGGGCCTAAAAGATTCACTTAGAGAAGATGCTGCTGGTTTCATGGGTGTGGTTGTGTGTTTTTTTCTTCCACTCATAACTCTCTGCTTGAAAAAGGAGCATACAATAGACAGTGTGATTGGAAGGAGCTTACTCTCACAGAGCAGGCCCACCTGTATTAACGCAGATGCTTTATCAGATGCCCTGGGACCCTGCTGACATTTCGCCTCTGAAGACTGACTGACTTCCGGCTCCCCTGCCCCTTTGGCTCTTGGCTCCAGTGTTCTTTCTGGTAGGAGCAGTCAGGTTTCCAGTGCTGGGAGATTAATGCCCCCTGGGAGCTGCCCTCAACCAGTAACTGATGGGAATTGGTGGACAAATACCCTAGCTTGGCCACTCTTCTGGGAATTTCTGAGGACATGTTCTACGCTGGTTCCTGGAGTTCCCCAGTGGGATTCAGCTCCAGTGGCCCTTGGTGGAAACATGCTCAGACACGTGCCCTTTACTGGCCTTCCCTGCCTCGTCTCACTTCCTCATTTCGATACTTGAGTTTCCTGGGATCACCCTGCAAACAAACTACCTGCCCTCAAAGTCTTTTTTCCGAGTCTGCTTCTGGGAAATCTCAGACTATCATGGTCAAATTTTCAGCTTCCAGTCATGTTCCAGAATTAAACATATCCCTTATATGTATTGTTCCATCCACAGGCAAAATTCCCTCTACTGGCCACATGGCTAAGAGACTTGCACCGTCCTAGGATACTTGAGAAACGGGGGAGTGGTCGTTGGCTTTGAAGAGTCTGCTTCTTCCAGGGACCAGGGACTGACATATGAATGGGAACACTAGGATTTATCTTGGCAGGTTGTACAAGTTGATAAATCACTTGCTAAATATTCTGTGGCCCCTAATGTTCCCACAGGGGTGGCCTCACCCCAGCATCTGAATCCCATCCTTTTTAGGGTCATCAAACCACATGTACACATTTCCTTGAATCCGAGTCACTTGTTTTGGAGCGCAAACTCAAATTTCTAAGCCACTCTCAACCAACTGAATGGTCCACCTCTTGGACAAGGGGATCCCAGGGAAACTTTAAGAACTGAGTTCCTAGCCATGATGAGATAGGATGCCAGACACATCTTCTTATACCTCCTCTTTTTACAGTTTAGACACAACAACTGATGTGCATTAATGTCAAAATTTAAAAAATTTTAAAATGTTAAAATAGAGATCATAAAACTGGCAGAACGGACTCTCTATGGAAATAAGATATCAAATTATAAGCAGGACTTAAGGCCATGTCAGGTGAGGGTTAAGTCACACAGTCCTACACTTAAGGAATAAACTATACTCTAACTTCTTCGAGGGCTTTCTTTTTCTCTAACAGCTAAACAAACTCTGGTCTTTAGATATGCAATACTGAAACAACTGCAGTTCATGCACTGCCAGATGCTGACTAACAAACTGACCCCCCTGTTCTGCCAGCCATTACTATAGCTTTGGACAAGACATTGATTTCAGTCACTTTCTCCTGATAAGGGACCACTGACCATGGACTTCTTTGGGCCAGTTTACAGATGCTGTGCACTTGAGTGACATTATGTCCCCACTTCACCATTTGATAAATAAGACCTAATTGTAATGCATTTAAATGTTAAGTCTCCACCCCAAAGTAAACATGGGTCATATGTAACATTCACGTTTATTCAGCATGCATGCATCAGAACCCACTTTATGAAGATTAATAGTTTCCCTATAGCTTGTTGAGTATGTTTAGCCAACCCATCCAACATAATGCTTCTGTCCCAGTCCCTCCTTCCAGGTGCCTACTTCTGGGCTTCTGCCAGAATATGCTCCTCAGCCTGTCAGAATGGCCACCTTATTGTAAGAAATAAAGCTCTCCTTTTCAAATCTATGCAGACCTTGGAATTTTTTAGTTAATAGGACTGATCATTCTCAGTGTGGAGTCTACCAATCCTCTTTTTCAGAATTACTGAAAATGCTTTTACAAGGCAGAACCTGGCCAGGAGTGGTGGATCATGCCTATAAGGTCAGTACTTTGGGAGGCTGAGATGGAAGGTTCATGTTAGCTCAGTTTAAGAGCAACCAAGGAAACATAGTAAGATCTCATCTCTACCCACCCCACAAAAAATTAGCTGGGTGTAGTGATGTGAGCCTGTAGTCCAAGCTACTTGGAAGACTGAGACAGGATGATTGCCTGAGTCCAAGAGGTCGAAGGCTATGATGTCTGTGATCATGACACTGCCCTCCAGCCTGGATGACAGAGTGAAACTCTGCCTAGTAGATGATAGATGGATGGATAGATAGATAGATAGATAGATAGATAGATAGATAGATAGATAGATAGGCAGGCAGTATCAGACCTACTGCATAGCCTGGATCTGCTTTTTAACAGGTTGGGAATGTCTTAGGCTAGGGTCCCCAGAAGCCTACCCGAACAATGGTACATTAGGATGTATTCCCAGGGGAGACTGGTAAGTGAGGGGAGCCCACAGACTGGGGGATGCCAAGGAAGGATGTGATCTTAGACAGAATCCCTTAGAGGATGGCCTCAGCCCGATCCTGCAAGAGCTTGTGACAAGAGGGCTGGGGTCTCATATTCCTGCACCTGTCAGTCATTGTCTAAGGGCTGCCCTGAGCCAGCTAAACTCCTTGGCACTTCTGGTTCTCTGTAAGTGCAGGCAGAGAGACTATCATAGACTGATCATGGCCCTTTAGTCAGAGTCACAAGTGGAAGCCACTGGAAGTTGGTGGGGTTGAGGAGAGGGCAGAAGCAATACAAGGGATACAAGGGCATCTGGGCAGGACACAATGTCCACTACAGCAGGTGACTTGACCTCAGGATACTGAACCTTATCATAGACTGAGGATAGGCTTAAGTTAGGCAATTCCAGATGAGCTTGGCTCCACCACCACTAAGAAGTTCAAAAATGCCTTAGCATTCACACACACACACACACACACACACACACACACACACACACACACACACACACACCCATTAGAATAAGCATAATTGGGTGAAACCTTCAAAGCTTTTCTCTGCTGGAAGGGAAAGGGGAGCCCAGGGCTTATTGCCAAGGTCCTCCCCAACCTACAGGTGCTGCAAAGGACATCCCAATCCCCTACAATGAAGAGGCTGCTTGTAATTATTTGAATGGGGAGAGAAAGAGACACTTCACAGGCTGCTATTTCTAAGCAGCTGTCTTGATGTCAAGCACCAGGACTGTTCTGGGAAAACCAGGTTTATTTTTATTTCTTTTTTGTGGGAGAGAGATTTTTGTCTACATAAAATAAATGATTTGCTTGGAAGGGAGGAGGTGGGAGGAGGGTGAATGATGGGAAATTACTTAAGGGGTACAGTGTACATTATGTGGGTTAAGGTTGGTGAATTCATCACTGTGCAATCTGCGCATGTAACAAAATTATGCTTGTACTCCATAAATGTATACAAATGATAAAAGACCAAACACAGTGCCTCTCACCTGTAATCCCAGCACTTTGGGAGGCTGAGGCAGGAGGACTGCTTGAGCCCAGGAGTTCCAGACCAGCCTGGGCAACATAACAAGATCTTTTCTGTACAAAACATCAAAAATTTAGCTGGGTGTGCTTGTGTGAGCTACTCAAGAGCCTGAGGAGGGAGGATTGCTTGATCCCAAAAATTTGAGAATGTGGTGAGCTGTGATTGTGCCACTGCACTCCAATCTGGGTGACAGAGTAAGACCCTGACTCAAAAAACAATTTAAAAAGGAAAAGAAAGAGCAGAATATATGAATTGCTGAGTCAATAAGAAAAAAAAGAAAAGAAAAGAGACATTTTAGAAAAGGGAAGGAGGATACCAGGTACAGCGGGCCTTGTATGAAGTTTGACAATTCAGTTTGTGAACTCATTCTAGAAAAAGTACTACATACTTCATTGCTGAATATCATTTCAAAGTACTCCCCTTGGGAAGCTATGCACCAATGCCAGTACCTAGTCTGCCTGTCAAAGCAATTTTGGAACTCTTTGTCTGGAATGGCCATCAGAGCATCATCATATTACCCTTGATATCCTGAATGTCATCAAAATGTCTTCTTTTTAATATTTCCTTAATCTTTGGGCAAAGAAAAAGTCATTGAGGGGACAGATCAGGTGAGTAGGAGCGACGGTCCAATACAGTTATTTATTTACTGGCCGAAAACTCCCTCACAGACAGTGCTGTGTGAGCTGGTGCATTGTCATGATGCAAGAGCCCCCACAGAACCATTTTTGCCCACACTTTCTCATGTCAAGATTTTCAGTTAAGATTTTCCTGTTTCTCTGTCAATGTTTATTTGGTCTGCTATACCTCTCACAGTCAGCAGATGATTTTGACACACAATTTGATGATTTTTTGCAGGTTTTTAAAAAAAATCATTTCTGCTCATTATTGGTCATCCTGACCTCTCTTCATCAGTGATGCTTTCTCTCCCCTCAGAAAAACGCTGAATCCATTTGTACACTGCTGTTTTCTTCATATCCCCATAAACCTGGACTAACACGACCTTGATTTTACTTCCACTCTTGCCAAGTTTAACAAGAAATTTAATGTTTGTTCATTGCTCTAACTCAAGCTCTGACATTCTCACAATGGCACAGAAACACATGCAACAACAATAATAAACACCACTCAGCAAGACACTGTCACATGTTGACATGAACACAGCTGTGAGACACTGATATACCAAAGTTATGAAACCTTACTGAGTTGTTGGTACAGTGCTGCCAACATAAGTATAGAGTGACAAGTCTGTGAACTTGTCAGACCCCATAACACATCCCTCTTCTCACTCACATTTTCATCCATGTCCGATAGCTGTCACCCCTCAAAAACACTCCTTTAAAGGACTTGTCAATGAGACCAATAAAGTCTCTGTGCGGCTAATACCTGATCACCCCTGCAAATGAAAATATGCTTCTCCTTTTAGGGAAAAGGTACAAATAAACCCTTTTCTGGGTCAGCTACCTAAATGTCTGATGGTTTATTGTTCAATTTTGAAGGTGATGACAATGGAAATTTTGGCTTCTGGACTATTTGAAAGTCTGTCAGGACTTAAAGGCTCTGGAGTTTTCTGGGTCAAATCAAAGGTAAATTTGTTTTTCCTCTCAATTTCAATAGTTCAAATCCAACCCTTTCCCCCTCCTTTTCTTCTTTTCTTCAAATATCTATTGTTGCTTAGCCACTCACCCCAACACTAGCCTGTTCAGGAGTTAATTCTGGTAGTGACATTTGTATTTCCTTGACTCCACAATTTCCCCACTTGCATCTGTCCTCTCTCTGGGCCTGAGATCTGGGACCAAGCCATAGTATGGGCATCTAAGGAAGAATATTTATGGGACCAGGTACCCTCTATTTCAGCCCTGGAGCCTCTTCCTCTCCCTACTCACAGTTTGTTGAATTTTCCAATTTTGCCTTTTACATTTGGCCAAAAATGGACAAGAACACCTGAGAGTATATTCTCATATCCCCTCTTAAGGCAAAAATTAAAGGATTGGGTGGGTGCTAGAAAGCTAGGAGCCCATGAACTTTGTGGGACATTGGTGAGTCACATAAGGACTATGCCTGTTGTGCTTGGAAAATGGGCTACCAGCTGAGTCCCTCCCCACTCCTCTGGGATAGGCACTTGCAGCCAATTGTGAGCTCATTCTGCACTTTGAAGTGCGAGCTTACCATTTATTTCTCACCTTCTCAGACAGTCTCTTGGGTGGAAAACTATTTTTAATTGAAATGGCAGATTATACTTGAGAGGGGTTTGGATGAGGAAGTACAGGTATTATGGGAGAACATTCTTTTAGTCATAAAAACATGGCTTTGGTGCCAGATAAGCTCATTTAAATATCTGTTTTGTCTCCATTAGTTGTTTGGCCTGCCTGTGTTACTCTGTGTCTCTGATCCTTATTTTTTTACCTGCAACATGAGTGTAATAATGGCACCTACTTTCCTTGGTAGTTGTCAGGGTTAGAGCATGCAAATGAAGTCCTAACACACAACCACACAGCATATATGTCAACTATTGACATCATCATTGAAAATTAAAGCATGCCTTTTGCTTGCTGGGATTTCCTAAGTCTTTTTTTGTTTTGTTTTTTGTTTTCATTTTGAGACAGGGTCTTGTTATGTTGACCAGGCTAGCCTTGAACTCCTGGCCCTAAGCAATTCTCTTGCCTTGGCAAAACAGCTGGAATTATAACTATGAGCCACCATGACTAACTGTATTTCCTAAGTCTTTTAAATCAATTTTCTAAAAACTTGGAAAGTAAAAAGTCAATAAAAAAAGATACTCAGGCTTGGCTCAAGGAAATAAACTCTTACCTTGCCCAGATAGTTTCCAACGTCAGAAAAGTTAAATGCACTGAAAATGAGTTTTAAGGAGCCTGGATCTGTGTTTCTAGGGTTGAGGGTCAGGGAAAAACTGTGGCATTGTGGTCCTCTGCAGTATCTCTCCCATGGGACCTGGCCATGAGCTGGGAGCTGCCTTGGTTCTACTTTTAAGAGACTAAAAATATGAGTAAAGAGAAGGATGTGTTACAAGGTCTGACGAAGTCTAAGAGCAGCATCTTTCCTACTCATCCTTGGGGCAGACATTCACGGTAATCACTCAGTTTGAGAAAGCAATCATTAGCTAAAGTCAGTCCTTACAGCACAGGATATACATTTATGATAATTTACACTCTGCGAGCTGGGTGTATGTGAGGAGAGCAAGGAATATCCTTCAGAATGCCCACACAGTAATTATTTTCATTTTGTGAGAAGTGTGCTTACATTGTAGTCCTGTTTATAAAATTAGGCCAACTAACAGGTCAGTGGTGATGCAACTCTGAAGTGCCCTTGAAGTTGTCAAAATGGGAACAGCAATTAGAAGACCTTTTGTGAGCAAATTATTTCCTTTGGATATGGTTTTATGTCACATAAGTATGTGTACAGGTATATATACATATAACTTATATTTACCATATTTTGTCAATTCTAAGGCATAGACATTTTTTCTCATTTTAACATTACTGAAATCAGGATATGTGTTACAATATATGGCATTTTGCATTCTCTGGAGACTAGATGATCTGTGATTGCCATGACCTGCAGATACACAAACTTGGCCTTGCTCGTTCATATTGATATCACTTTAATAATGTGCATTATTGATATTATGTGTGCTAACCTTAAATGCTATTTAACATGCCTTTGGAAAGGTTACACTACAACTTAGCCTTGAAATGAAGGGTTGTTGTATGCATAGAAAGGCTCAGAAACAGCTGTAAAACCAAGAGATGTTGTTAGTGAAGTCAATATTCATTATTGGAGAAATGATTGCAATTCCATATTTTCTCAGAAAACAGTAACCAAGTACTTTATGCAGTTCATAAAAAGGAAAATCCCCACAAATAGATGAAGCTGTGCTGCATTTTGTATTGAGATAATGGCAAGGAGAGTGCTCGGTTCCCACCAAGTTATGTACCTGAAGGCAGGAGAAATTGTCAAATTCCTTAGATTAGATGAAAGAAATTTCCAAGTAACAAGAAGTTGGTGTAACTGATTTATGCATCATGCAGGACCATCATCAAGGAATTATGTCTAACTAGCAGCATTTTTTCCTTTAATGTTTCTAAAATAATGGTGCATCTTACAATCAAGAGTTTCAGAGTCCTTGAAATACGGTATATTTGAAAATGACCCATAACTATTCATTAGCAGCAAATGCTGGCATTACCTGAAAAATATGTTTAGGGTAATACTTCGTACATAACAGGCACCCCTATTCTCAAAAAAACCCATATACCCCCTTTGTTCTTTGACTTCTCCTGTAAATAATTCTAATACTAGACAAAATATATGAGGCAAATCTTTTTAGCACAAGGCAGTAGACAGTGCAAGACTTTGACTCCTGGAAGAAGAAAGTTACATTTGCCTTGGTCTTACACCTGGAGGTCCTTTCTAAACTGGAGCAAGAAGGTTGAGCCCAAGTGGAACACTGGGGTCTTCTGGGTGGAGAGGACAAAGAATAAAGTTTAGGGTTGCTGGAATTAATTGAATTAGTAGAGCAGGATGCAAAAAGGAGAGAGTGTACAAAGGGAGTAGTCTGGGTTGTCTATGTGCGGTTGGAGACTCTGCCAGAATTCAGAGAACTAAGTCAAGAGCCCCCAAAGTAATAAAGGACTGGGAAATACTGGAGTTCCCAAGAACCAGAGCTCAGAGACCTTGCTGAACATTGCCATACATTCAGGTGAGACTTCAGAAAAGCTATACTTTAGGAGTAAGGACCACGCCCTAGATTAAAGGCCATATCTCTAGTACTAAATTTGAAAGAACAAAACTTGAAATAGATCGACTCTAAAAAAAACTATACAAAGCCTGGATCAAGAGGATTTACCTGTAATTTCATCACTTGTCAGATTTTTAAAAATCTAACATTCTTTGAAGGAAAGCAACATACAACTTCCTACAATGTATTATGCACAATGTTCAGCATATAATATAGAATTATCAGACACATGAAGGGGGAAAATAGACCCATAAAGAATAGAAAAAACATTAAACAGAAATACACTCTGAAATAACTTAGATGTTGGGATTAGCAGATAAGGACTTTAAAACAATTGTTACCAATAGATTCAAGAATTTTTAAAGAAATAATGATAGGATGAGTGAAGAGATGAGTAAGAAGATAAGAATTTTTTTTTTTTTTTAGTTGGAGTCTCACTCTGTCGCCCAGACTAGAGTGCAGTGGCCACTCACGGTCACCGCAGCCTCAACCTGCTGGGCTCCGGCGATCCTTCCACCTCAGCCTTCTGAGTAGCCGGAATTACAGGCGCGCGCTACCACGCCAGGCTAATTTTTTGATTTTATTGTAGAGATGAGGTCTCGCCTGCCCAGGCGGGTCTCGAACCCGCAGGTTCAGGCAATCCACTCACCTCAGCCTCCCAAAGGCGCGGGATTACAGGCTGATCCACTGAGCCCTTTTAAAGAATTATTAAAATATGTTTAAAGGTTTAAGAGAAAGATTGGTAGAATGAGTGAATAGATCTGTAAGCTGGAGATGAAATTAATAAAACTAAAAATATAGCTCTGGTTTACTCAGTTTACCACTCAGTGGTCTGCAGCAGTTAAGAGCACAGATTCTGGATTCAGACTGCCTAGGGGCAAATGCTGGCTCTTCACCTTAGCTGTGGAAATTACTTATACTTTTGGAGTCTTGGTTTTGTCATCAGTAAAATGATGATGATAATCATAATAGTGCCTACCTTTGGGGTTATTGTGAAAATTAAATGGGATCAATGTAAAGTGCCTTTCTCAGTGCCTGACACAGACTAAGTGCTATTTTAAATTAATTAATTGATTAATTGAAAACAGGATTTATTGAGAGGACAGAAAATCTCCCACAGCAGGTGGGGACCCAAAGGGGTTGCCCAGCGCTATTTAAAAAAAAAAAAAATTCAGTTTTTCTATAGTTCATCTCAGAACTCCAGTACAGTAACCTGTCTTTTTTGTGGCACTCAGAAGGACCCACATGTCTCACTAGTGCACTTAGACCATACTTTGACAAACAGTTGATTTAGGTAACTTATTATTTTATGGATTAGGCTAGGAAAATAAAAAGCAATAAATAGCTAAGGACATTTACCTAGGATTTTTGAATTTGTTCAACATCTCATTTTCCTTCATGGGGGAGAAAGGTGAGACAGGGATTAGACAAGTGTGTATGGGGCGAGGCGTGGTAGAGAGAAGTAGTGGTGAAGGAAACAAGAGAGAGAGAAAAGAAAACATCTACCATCAAAATGTGGTCCTACCCTTCAACTGTTTTAAAATTGAAAACACAATATCATTTTCAATTTTGAAAGGAACATTTTTTTTTTTTTTTTTGAGTTGGAGTCTCACTCGGTCGCCCAGACTGGAGTGCAGTGGCCGCTCCCGGCCACCGCAGCCTCGACCTGCTGGGCTCCTGCGATCCTTCCGCCTCGGCTTTCCAAGTAGCCGGAATTACAGGCATGCACTACCACGCCCAGTTGATTTTTTGATTTATTGTAGAGATGAGGTCTCACTGCCCAGGTGGGTCTGGAACCCGCGGGCTCAGGCAATCCACTCACCTCAGCCTACCAAAGGCGCGGGATTATAGACTGAGCCACCGAGACCAACGAGAGGAGCATTATTTAAAATGTGGATCCACTGGGGACGGGGAAACACCTCTTATCAACAGGGTGCCTGAATGAAACGTAGTTGTGTACCTAACCCTTAACTGTACCCCACAATATCATAATAAAAATATTGATAATTAAAAAAATAAAAAATAAAATGTGGATCCAAATCCTTCTTTTTTCCCCAGCTGTCAGGTGAAGTGGGGTTTTTTGGGTTTTTTTTGTTTTGGAGGAGTGGTGAATATTTTAATTTTTACTGACTATTTAATCTTATAACCTTGGGTGACCATAATCCTCTTTGAAATCAAAATTGGTCACATTGTTTATGCTATTCATGATTGGAAGATGCTATCTGAGACTTTATTCTGGCTTTGGGGATTAATAAAATAATGTTAGGCGGCTGTATCACACCTTAATAAAGTTACTGACTGTCGAGCCAGGCAGAAATATTAGTTTAATGAAAAAAAACAACTGTGCTATAGTATTTCTCAGTTGAGGCAGAAATTTTCTCAAGAGAATAAGTGAAATAAACCATGCAGATAGGTGTGAAGGTGCCATTTTCTTAAAATCTTGGTTTAGCTTTTATTGGCTCTGTGTAGGCTTTCTAATCACCCTAGACCATGATGCATCTATCCTAGTTTCCTTTTAGTTATCGTTAATGTGGTCCATGTGTTTTTAAATCTAGATTCTCCCTGCTCAGCTCCTGCAAGTAGGGGCCATGTTTTTATATACTTTTCTATCTTAGTACCTACAACAAACAAAAGCATCTGGCTCACAAATGTTTGGTACTATATGATGCATTTAAATATCTCTTTATTAATATTATTTTATTTATATATAATATTATTTGATTTGTATATAATATCATTTATTTATATATAATATTATTTTATTTTAAGATATAATATAATTTTATTTATATATAATATTTATTATTTGTACAATATTTCTATAATATTTTATTTATGTATTATTGTTTATATATTTATATAATAAACAATATTTATATATTATTTATTGCATTTAGTGTTATTTGTTATTAATGAGATAGTTCATAACCTGCAAAAGATTTTTATCATGGTAATTTAGATTATCAGTTGACTGATATCCTGGCTGTTAAATTCATTTAAAATATCTAAAACTATCTAAATGAGTGATTTTTCTTATCTATTAAGAAGTTGAGACTCTTTGTTCATGTGACTACAGAAGAACAACCAGATTCTTGCCATGAAAAGCAGAGCCATTTTGATGATAGGGATGGAGCATTTGCCTTGGAGTCATACAGGCTGGAGACCAGCGCCTGGCTAAGGTTCTTAGCTGTGTGACCTTGGAGGAGTTAGTTTCCTTTTTTCTTTTGTATGTTTTTACTGTAAGAGTTTTCTTTCTCTCCAAAAAGTGATACATAACATGTAAAAAGTACAAATTAGAAAAACATAACTACAATTAAACCCAAAAGCTACAGATCCGCAGACTAGAAACATAAGAGTAGTAAGCTGGTGGTAAAGGCACAGGCATGAAGCCTCCAAGTGCAGAGACAAGCAACAGCGGGAGTTCACATTATTCAAGAGAGTGGGAGCTAAAAGTGCTCCATACAAGGCAAAGCACCCAATCCGGGGTCATCAATGGAAGCCACAGGTTACTCTAGAGTTCCCTTACCCACCCACCCCCACTCCCCAAAAAAAGAGATGAGAAAAAACACTCTACGATTTCCAAGAGTTATGGCTAACTTAGTCTACCTTTCCAGGGTGGGCAAAGTAAGCAAAGTTTCATAGCCAGGACCTGACCCAAACCTAGGTAAATGGATCTGCAAAATCTCTAATATCATCACAGAGCTGGATGCCCTGGGAGGCTGAGTGGAGGCAGCAGCAAACCAGATAGTAAGAAGTAATGAGCAGCCGGGCTCGGTGGCTCAGCTTGTAATCCCGCGCCTTTGGGAGGCTGAGGTGAGTGGATTGCCTGAGCCCGCGGGTTCGAGACTCGCTGCCTGGGCAGCGAGACCTCATCTCTACAATAAATCAAAAAATCAGCCGGACGTGGTAGCACATGCCTGTAATTCCGGCTACTTGGAAGGCTGAGGCGGAAGGATCGCCGGAGCCCAGCAGGTCGAGGCTGCGGTGGCGGGAAGGGGCCACTGCACTCCAGTCTGGGCAACAGTGAGACTCCAACTCAAAAAAAAAAGAAGTAATGAGCTTGAGGGGTGGAGAGAGGGAGGGAGAAAAGAGAGAAGGACGGACCAATTCAAAATGAGCTAAAAGATACATTTGAAAACGCACGAGGAAAAACTAATTCTAAGAAAAACAACCAATAAAATCAACAATCAAGAGATGAATTAATACCAGATAAAATGAAATTACAATTGACCCTTGAACAATGGGAGGGTTAGAGGCATCAACTCCCCATGCAGTCGAAAATCCATGTATAATATTTGATGCCCTCAAAACTTAATGTAAATAGCCTATGGTTTTTGACTGGAAACCTTATCAATGACATAAACAGTTTATTAACATGTATCTCATGTGTTATATGTTTTATATGCTATATTCTTACAATAAAGTAAGCTAGAAAGAGGAAAATGCTATTAAGAAAATCATAAGGTACAGAATTGTATTTACTATTCATTAAGTGGAAGTGGATCATCAAAAAGGTCTTCACCCTCGTCATCTTCACATTGAATAGGCTGAGAAGGAGGAAGAAGAGGAGAAGCTGGTCTTGCCGTCTCAGGGTTGGCAGAGAAAGAAGAAGATTCACGTATAAGTGGACTCATGCAATCCAAGCCTGTGTTGTTCAAGAGTCAGCTGTAACAGAGCAATCTGAAGCTACATTAAGCATGCTAAGAATTCTCAAGAGATGAATAAATAGCCATGGAATGAGAAATTACTGAACAAAAACAAACAGAAATCTTAAAAATGGAAGAAAATATGGTCATTGAAATAAAAACCCAATAGG
This sequence comes from Carlito syrichta, assembly GCF_000164805.1. Taxonomy (NCBI): domain Eukaryota; kingdom Metazoa; phylum Chordata; class Mammalia; order Primates; family Tarsiidae; genus Carlito; species Carlito syrichta. The sequence continues at coordinate 620,521 of NW_007255294.1, read as the reverse complement.
CTAAACACACTCTAATATTAATCAATTGGATGTTAGTCCTAAAGAATGAACCTAGAAGGTAGCACAGAAAGAGGGAAGGCTAAGACACACAAAAAAGAAGTTAGGGCCAGGCATGGTGACTCAAACCTGTAATCCCAGCACTTTGGGAGGCCAAGGCAAGAAGATTGCTTGGGCCGGTGGGTTTGAGAACAGCCTAGGCAACATCATGAGACCTTGTCTCTACAATAAATCAAAAAACTTACCTGGTCTTGGTAGCACGTGCCTGTAGTTCTGGCTATTTGGAGGGCTGGGGCAGAAGGATTGCCTGAGTCCAGCAGGTCAACGTTGGAGTGGCCATGAGCATGCCACTGCACTCCAGCCTGGGCAACAGAGTTAGACTCCAACTCAAAAAAAAAAAAAAAAAGTTATTTGGGGAAATCTTTGGGAGATACCTAAAAGAAGTCTCAGAAGTGAACTAGAAATATGTAGAAAATTAGTATTCTAAGAAAATGCTCAGAATTTTCTAGAATTAAAGAAAAGCTTAAGTCCTTGGATTTTCAGTGTGTACCAAAAGTCATGCAAGATAAAAATAAATCTATATATAGACACATTTGAGCAAAATTGCAGAATATTAAGACTAAGAAGGGAATTTAAGGTTATCAAAGAAGAAAAATAAAAATCACATGCAAGGTAACCATTATTAGTTTGACAATCAATGCTCAACAATAAAATATTAACAAATTCCAGGAAACAAAAGATTAATATCTTTAAGGTGCTGAGAAAAAATAAATGCCAATCTAGAGCACTATTCCCAGCTGGGCCCCTAATCCTGATGGGGATCTCCAGGGAAATACCAGGCTGCCTATCCTTCCCTAGCCCACACCATGCTAATTGTCCAGAGATTTAGCTAGTGGTCTGGGAATTCAATGATAGGAATGATAAGACTTCTCCCTTTGTCTAAAGAAAGTGATGATAAGACTTCTCCCTTTGTCTAAACCCAGGGCAGTGGAGCCATTTAACCTACGCTGCGTAGCAACCAAGGGAAAGAAATGATTATGGTTCTAGAGCCCTATAGACTGGAGGAAGAAAAAACTTCTCAAACTCAGTGACCACCTGAGTTCAAATACCCAACACTTGGGATCCGCCGGTAATATTAAATTATGGCAATCTTTCTAGAACTTTCTCCACCTCAAGTTATTCTCACATAATTTTTCTTTAAATTTGGCCCTTGCTATATCTGATCTATAGGAATAATAATAATAATAGGATAAAAGAATAATTAGCTTTCCTCAGTTAAGCCCTTTGGTACTACTAACTGTTTCCTGCTGGGACCTGGCAGATCCTCCCCCAAACCAACGGAAAGTTAAGAGTGTTTCTTGACTACAGGAACAACTGGAACCAGGAGCTCGAATACCACCAGCAGTTTGTCTGTCTCTGCTTCTGCCTTTTACACCCTACTCTAGACCCGTTTCTACCACTTGGCAGGAGACACAGGGACATGGATAGCGCACAAGTAGAATACTTTAAAACTGGGTCCCCTAGCCTGCCTGATTTCAGCACTGCTGTGGAGGACAGTTCCCTGCCATGACTGACTTTGGCACCAAACCTCAGGTTTTCACCCCAGAGGTAAATCACTTAACCAGGTGCAGGTATGACCCAGAAGTACAGGGATTTGCCAGTCCTTCCAATCCTCAACAATAGGAGTTGCTAAGATCATGTTCCTGGTCATATTTTGAGGAAAATTGGGGGCATATTCTATATAGTTCTTCAGAGTGTATCCAGCACACACACACACACACACACACACACACACACATGCGCACACACGTGCGCACATACGCGCCCCACACACCATGCTTTCTCATTCCTTCCTCCCATATTGCCTCTATGGTATTGATGGGGAGCAATGCTGGCCATGCATCAGCATCCGGGGAAATGAGATGCAATTGTGCATGGATTTGAGAAAAGCATTTGATAAAAATCACAATTCTTCACATAGCACATAGAAATATAGAATGTGAATAAATTAACATTTTAGGAGGCTTTGCAAACTAGTAAGCCAAGTCTTCTGAAATTAGGCCAGGTCTGAAATAAGTTGAACTAAAAACTAATAAGAATTTCCATTAGTATATAGCATGTATCTCATAATAAACACAGTTTGTTAAAAATGAGTTTCCAAAAACTGTCTTAGGTTTTGGGGAAAGAAAAAAATATTGGGACTTTTTCTGGTGTGTCGTCCCACAAAAATAGGTCTAATCACTTCCACTTGCCCTTGAAAGAACAGACTTGGAGAGATTAAAATACTTGCCCAAGGCCACACAGTCAATAAATGCAGACAAGGGACCAGAGAAGTGTGCAGCTCTGATAAAAGCAAAGGTCCTCATGTAAGCTAGACCTGCCTTTGAGTCCCAGGGATACTAGTTAAAGTTTCCTTTCTCTCAGGTGGAATAGTGCTGAGTAAGGGAGGAGAAAAATTCTCAAGTTGTAGACTTTCTGAGAGCACAGATCTTGAATATATACTAGAAAGTGATCATAGGTGCCTTTCTCTGCCAGGAATGTCTGTTATTATGTATCTATCTCACAGGTCAAGGCAAGAATGATGCTACTTCATTCATCAGTACTTCGCCTACCCTCAGAGTTGTTTTTTTTCTCTGTAAAGGTTAAGTTTCTTTCCACTCTGAATAAATTAAGAGCTGGCATCGTGATCTGCCTGTGAATAGGCAGGGCAGGCCCATGGTCTTTTCTCCTGCTGCAGAAGTAAGATAGCAGAGGCAGAGACCAGGCATTAACCTTCCCACCAGAACTGACTCTCCTTTTCCTCCTGATGAAAAGGACTATGGAGGTTCACAAGAGAGGAGAAAAGCTCTGTGACCCTCCAGGGGAAGCAAGTGAGAGGTTTTTTTCCTTCATACAACAGCCTTTCTGATTAGGGATGCTGGCTGTTTCACTCCTCTTTCTAGTGGACTGTGATGTTTTTCCAGCATGCTGTTTTGTTTTTGTTCTGCTGACAGGACTCCTTTTACTCCCAGAAAACCAGTCCCTGTGGTTTGGATGGACCTATAATTCCTTTCCTCACCCATCCTCTCAGTCCTAGCCACACGGGTGGGTGGTGACCTAGGTGTGACCACTCAGAGCACCCCATTCTCCTAGTTGCAGTAATGGTTCATAAATGAGCACTTCATCCAAGCAGAACCAATCAGAGTTCTTTTATAAGATTTGATATGTTAACACTGAGGGAGCCACCTCTTTCTTTAACTTGGATAAGGTAGGATTAGTAGGGACTTTTGCAATAATCTTTCTTCCAAAAGACAAAGTCTGCCTGGAAAAAAAAATGAGTCTGTCTGAGAATGCAGTCAGCACAAAGGACTAAAGAGAGGAAGAGGACTCAGAAAGAGACAGAGGTCAGGCAGCATTCTTTATCACCTGGATCCATCTGTGCCTGAATGGAGACTCGCAACTGAATTTCCTATTTATAGTAGTTAGTAAATTTCAATTTTGTGTAAGCTTTTTTGAGTCAGGTTTATATTGCATTCAATTACATCTGAACCCTGGATTCTATAAATTCTGTCCTGCTTTGTTTATCCATGTAAATGGGAGAAGAAATATCTTTTTCTTGGGGTGGGATGGATATTTGTGATTAAAATCAAAGATCCACATTCTTCCTTGGAAAAGGCAGTTCAGATATGAATATGTGACTTGATCATTAGCTTCTCCAGCTCTCTTTTGCCTTGCCTTGGAACTAAATGCAAGTTGAGCCCTTGTTCTGGAAGATTCTGGAATCTTAAGATGCTTAAGGTTCTCACAACCTCTCTTCATTGTTCCTCCATGAGGAGGACTGAGGAATAGGGGGACAGTTTTAGATCTCTTCCCCTTAGTACACAGCTGAGATGCTGCTGGGAAGGAAATATTTGGTGAACCCCAATTCATCTTAATGAACATTTAGAATGAATTAGACTTAGTCATGGCCTTGAGAAGCTTCTAGTGGGGGTGACCATCCATACACATGAGGTTGAATGTTCTCTTCAGAATATCCATCTATGAAATGTCCATTGTACTGAGCAAGGTCTGCCTCTTCAGTATCACAGAGTGGCCCACACACAGCTGAACTGCAACCGTGGTGTTCTCTGGCAGGAACAAATTGCAATCTACTTAATGTCTCTGAGCCCCATTGATAGTGAAGTGGTTACTTAATTACAGGGAACTCTGATTTACAAAGCAGGGTTTATATGAGGATGTTACTGCTGCAATTTCCACTTCTGGGGACTGGGAAGGCAAACCATTCATTGGTTTTGCAAATTAGTAAGCCAAGTCTTCTGAAATTAGGCCAGGTCTGAAATAAGTTGAACTAAAAACTAATAAGAATTTTTAAAACAACTTAATTGAAGCATAATTAAAATACATAAACTTCACATACTTAGAGTGTACAATTTGATCATTTTTGACATATGTATACACCCTTGAAGCTATCACTACAATCAAGATAACAAATATTTCCATCCCCCAAAAAAGTTTCTTGGTGTTCCTTCCCTCCCTCAGCCCCATCCCCAGGCAACCACTGATCTCTTTTCTGTCACTGTAGGTTAGTTTCCATTTTCTAAAATTGCTAATGAAAATGTTAAAGTAAGTTAAAAATGGTGTCTAGATAGGACAAGGCTGCCTCCTCTTAACAGGTGGGGAAAACATCCCTGAAGTCGTCCAATTGGGAACTGAGGTGCTGTCTGCCCAACTCTAAAAGTCCTAATGTTTCTCTCACTGTGCTTTGAGGAACAAGCCATATGCTAGCCATGACTATGGTATGTGTGATTTGGAAACTTTGGGATAAGAGCTTGCCAAGAAGAGTCAAACGTGTTATGGGGACAGAGTGGAGGATGAGGCCAGTAGTATGAAATGTTGGTGGAGAGGTGGACAAAAACTCATCCTGTTCCCTTCACTTTGGTGAAGATTAAAACCAAAGAACTCAAGTTTAAACTGAAGCACAAAGAATGTAGGAGTATTGCCTTTAAATGCCAGTGTCCCTAAACAATGAAGCAAATTAGTAGTAGAAATGATGAAGCTACGCCTTGTGGCATTCCTTTTTTAAAAAATGATACACTCTTATCTTCATGAATTGAGGTAACCATGGTCCAGTTTAAAGGCAGAGGGATGGACTAAAGACATCCTAACATCTCATTCAGGTCTGACTCTTACAAAGAAAGGTTTAAAGTGTTTTATGTAAGCATTCTTTGAGTAGCTCATTGAGTAAACATTTAAAAGTGGTTGAAACTAACTAGGAAAGGCCCATTTCGAGATCGTGGGGAGTAAGCCTTTATGTTAGAAGGGTCAGCAGTGATGTGGGACACACGTCTGTTCCACGTGCCGTCTCCTGGAACTGGTGACAGGGCAAACATGACCCACCATTGCCATCAATAAACTAACTACCTATGGGACATAATTTTAGACTCAGAGACAGTAAAAAGGCATCATTAAAATGGATATCATTTACATGTACAAATAAATCATGCTCAAATTTCCCCCATGCATTCTCTCTCAGGCAATAAAAAAATGGATGGATACAGTTCTATTGTTGAACAAACATCATCTCTCGTATCTTGGGTCTCTTCAGTGTTTCAGGGCTGCAGGTGGTCAATATTTGCTACCTGAAACATCTTTCATGACACTGAAAAATCATTTTGTTTATCTTTTATAAAGCCACATTGCAATTACATTAGAAATTAATGTCAAATGAATTGGTAATCCATTCCTGAGTGCCTCCTCACCTGGGGAGGTTGTGGGGAACTGGAGGAAGCATACTGAAATCATTAGAGGTGAAAAATCATCCCCTCTGTGGTTTTTCTCAGATTGCGATGTGACTATGCTTGCTTATTCCCACAGGTGATCCACAAGGCAGAGGCCACACAGTATTTGGCTTCATGTTCCTAGTGCCTAAACCAGCATCTAACACACAGCAAGGGAGAAATAAATGTCTGTTGAATAAAGGAATGAATGAACCAGAGTTACTACCGTTGAATGTTGTATTTTTTCTAGCTTTTTCTTAAAAGAGATAAGTGCCTAAAATCTTTATGAATTGATTCCAACTCCCCCATCCTCACCTTGGATTCATTATTCCCTTAAAATATAATTCCATAAACTCGATTTTTGGGTAAAATAATGTTAATACTTTTTAATCTTTCTTATGTACTTAATATTGCTTTTTAAAGTGATGTTAGAATCAATTTACAAATTTAACCAGTAATGGGCAATGATTATTGTGGCATACAGAGTTTATGGGTCTCTTAATATGATGCAATTTGAAATACATAAATACACAATGCTATCTATGACATGCTCTTTCCCAAAATGCAAACCTTATTAGAATTAACTTTTAGTCTCAGACGATGAGTCATTCTATAGGTCATCTGATCAGGCCTTTTCAACTGGTCAGTGTCATGAAGGAATAAAAAGGGAAGAAGGAAGATGTTCTAGATGAAAAGAGGTTTAAAAGACATAACAACAAAGGCCATGTGTGGACCTTGGTCAGATGTTTGTACAGTCAAATTAGTTAAGTAATTTGGGAGACAATTGGGAAAATATAAATAAGGAATGAATATTAGACAATATAAAGGATTGCTAATTTTGTTAATTGTGATCATGCTACTTTGGTTATATAGGAAAGAAATATCCTTACTTTTTGGTAATACTAAAGAAAATTGAATAGTTTAGAGATACATTTGCATGTTTCTATAATTTTCCTTATAATGCTTTAGCAAAAAGGTAAGGGAAATATAATGAAATATTAACAAATGTTAAATATAGATGACGAGTATATGAAGATTTACTGTAATATTCTTTGTATTTTTTTATTTTATCTTTTTGAGTTGAAGTCTCACTCTGTCTCCCAGACTGGAGTGCAGTGGCGCACTCATGGCTACCGCAGCCTCGAACAGCTGATTCAGATGATATCCTTCTACCTCAGGCTTCCACGTAGCTGGAACTACAGGCACCTGCCACCATGCTTGGCTAATTTTTTGGTTTATTGTAGAGATGAGGTCTAGCCAAGTTTCCCAGGCTTATCTTGAACCTGTGGACTCAGGCGATCCTCTCATCTTGGCCTCCCAAAGTGCTGGGATTATAGGCATGAGCCACTGTTTCCTGCCTATATTTTTTGATATGTTTGAAACTTTTCTATTGTCTTCAATATATGGCTTTCATCTCATGCTCTAAAATGACTGCTTGAGCTCTTGTCATCACAACAGCATCCCAGAGAGTTCAAAGGTGAAATGTGCCAACCATTCATTCCTTTTCAGGGTATGACTCAAGGTGGCTTACATTTTTTTCCGCTATCATCACATCTAGCTAAAACTAGGTCATATGATCTCAGAAAGCTGCAGGAAAGGCTGGAAATGGTCAGTACTAGCTGGGAAGCCCTGCTCCTGAAGAAAACCCAGAATTCTCTTTTTAAAGGAGAAAAAAGAGGCTGGGTTTTGGTAGTCATAGTATTCTCCATTGCAAGTCACTTCTCAGGTCACCCAAATATCCATGTGCATCCTTCTCCTCATACATGAAACACAGTACCCTATCTATTCCTAATAGTAACAGCCATCTGGTGACTGTATCCATCACCAGGTTGAGGATAAGCATCTCCCCTAGGAGGTCTGGTAAGAACCTAACATCAAACATATTCAGAACCCAATTCTTAGCTCTATTATCTCAAAACCGGATCTTCCCTCAAGTCTCCCCATTTCAGTTAATGGCAACTCCATTCTTCATGTGACTCATGGCAAAAAGCTTGGAGTCACTTTTGACCAATTGTTTCCTAACATATGACATCCAGTCCATAATCAAGTAATTTGTCTTGTGCTTTAGTCATATAACCACTACCCAGTACTCCCTGGGCCAAGAAACAAATATGGCTCGATTGAATTATCCAGAGTGATTCTTTAAAAACATAAATCATCAAGTGAATGAGAAGACAAGCCACAAACTGGGAGAAAATATTTGCAAAAGACATATCCGATAAAGAACTGTTATCCAAAATATACAAGGAACTCTTAAAACTCAACAATAAGAAAACAACCAGCCTGTAATCCCGCGCCTTTGGGAGGCTGAGGTGAGTGGATTGCCTGAGCCCGTGGGTTCGAGACCCGCCTGGGCAGCGAGACCTCGTCTCTACAATAAATCAAAAAATCAGCCGGGCGTGGTAGCACATGCCTGTAATTCCGGCTACTCAGAAGGCTGAGGTGGAAGGATCGCCAGAGCCCAGCAGGCAAGGCTGCGGTGGCCGGGAGCGGCCACTGCACTCCAGTCTGGGCGACAGAGTGAGACTCCAACTCAAAAAAAAAAAGAAAACAACTAGATTTTTTTTAAAAATGAAGAAAGACCTGAATAGACACCTAACCTGAGAAGATATACAGATGACAAATAAGCCAATGAAAAGATGCTCTACATCATATGTTACCAGAAAAATGCAAATTAATGAGATACCACTACACACCTACTAAAATGGCCAAAATCCAAAACACTGACAACGTCAAATGCTGGCAAGGATGTGGAACAACAAGAACTTTCATTGCTGATGGTGGGAATGCAAAATAGTACAGTCACTTTGATAGATAGTTTGGCAGTTTCTTACAAAACTAAGCATGTTCTTACCATACAATCCAACAATTGTGCTCCTAGGTATTTATCCCAAAGAGCTAAAAACTTAATGTCTACACAAAAACCTCATACGGATGTTTATAGCAACTTTATTTGCAATTGCCAAAACTAGGAAGAAGCTAAGATGTCCTTCAGTAGGCAAAGACAAATTTGTTGAATAAACAAACTGCTATGTCTAGACAATGGATATGATTTAGTGCTAAAAAGTCATGGAAAGACATGGAGAAATCTTAAATGCATATTACTGAGTGACAAAAGCCCATCTGAAACGACTACATCCTGTGTAATTCCAACCATATAACATTCTGGAAAAGGCAAAACTATGGAGACAATTTTTTAAAAAATGAGTGGTTGCCAGGGTTTCAGAGGAAGAGAGGGATGAATAAGCAGAGCACAGAGAATTGGTAGGACAGTACAACTATTCTGTATGACACTGTAATAGAGAATACATGTTGTTACATATTTGTCCAAACTCATAAGAACATTCAACACCAGTAGTGACTCCTAATGTAAACTATAGACTTTGGGAAATAATGATATGTCAATGTAGGTTCATCAGTTGTAACAAATGTACCACTCTGTGCTGGTTATTGATAGGGGTGGATGCTGTGTATGTGTAGGGGTGGGAGCGTATGGGAAATCTCGGTACTTTCCACCCAGTTTTGCTGTAACCTAAAACTGCTCAAAAAATAAAATTTATCTTTAAAAACCTTAAGTCAGATCATGTCATTCCTCTGTTCAAACCCTATTTTGTCAACCTAGCTAAAAATTCCCTGCATACTTGCAAGTTGGCAAGGGCCATGAGAGACATTTCACTCAATATTTGGAAGGCTGATGTGAAGGAGCAACCATGTTTCTTTCACTGGGAAGGTTGATGATGCAGGCATCGTGGTGGCTCACATGTATTGTCACAGATCTGCTGTCTAACGAGGTCAGCTGGAGAAAACAAATGGAAACCCACTGGACCTTGCTCTGCAGTGAAATATGCAGCATTTCTTTCTTTTTTTTTTTAATATGCAGCATTTCAAAACAATGAGAGGAAGGAAACCTATCATTTAATAAATAGTCTTAGAACAATTATCTAAGAGTGTAGATAATATAAAGCTGAATATTTACCTCATTCCTTACTCTAAGAAAATTTCACATGACTTGGAAATTGAAATGTAAAAAATTAAAACTTAAGATATTCATTCTTAAATTTAGAATGAGGAAGATCTTTCTTAGGCAGAATATGAAACAGACATCATAGGAGAAAGGATCATGTATTTGATTCTGTTTTAGATTGAATTATGTCCTCCAAAAAGATATGTCAAAATCTTAATTCCAGGTACCTGTGAATGTGACCTTATTTGAAAATAGGGTCTTTGTGTATATAACTAAGTTAGGATGAGGTCATAAAGTGGGCCCTGTCAATCTAAATAGCACACACAGAGAGAGGTTCTCTCAAATCAAACAATATTTATTTGGAAAAAGGAATTGTAATGGAAATATGTGTGCCATGTAAACTGCGTCTATATTCAGAGAGATGAAAGAAGACAAAGGATTTTAAAAGAAAAATGAAGAGGATTACATAATTGTTTTGAGATAATTATCCTTGGCTACAAAGATCAATAACAAGAGTGGTGCCAGTGCAATGCTGGACCGGCAGTTGCTAAGAAGATGTCTTCATAGAACTATGGGGGTGCCAAAAAAATGTATATGCATTTTAAGAACTGTTTGCTGTAATCAGAAGTGTCTGGACACTGATGGTAACCACTTTGATTACCTCTTGTAATTACAGAAGTTCAACATGACTTGTATTCATCTTATTGAGTATTACAATTTTAACACAGTTTTTTCCCTTCTTAAAATGTGTATACATATTTTTGGTACCCTCTGTAATTTTGTTTTGTGTGTATAAGGTTGTAATGGCCTTTGTTCAAGGTTGTGATTTCTGCAGTTTCTTCCGATTATTCTTGTTATCTGACATCCATGCATGAGAGACCTCCTCCCATGGGCTTCCCTGGTTTCCTGGCTCTGTTTGTCAGCATTTTGTTTGTTTGTTTGCTTTGGACACAGGAACTCTATTTTGATTCTGACAACTTTAATATTTTCTCCTTGTAATCAAGATCTTTCTCCAAAAGCACTGGTGATTCTCAGTTATTCTGTAGTTAAGTTTTGATTGTCCCTTGGTGTCAGGATGGACCTGTCTTGGTTTGGTTTGGTCTGGTCCCATGTTGGAGGGAAGTGATCGGCAACTAAGAGTCTGTGTCAAACACTTTTAGCCACATTTGAGCAACAAGCAAGATTTGAAGGGAGTGGTTCTTATGCTAAGTCAACCTGGAGTCCGTTGTTAAGTTCAATTTTGTCTGTCCCATAGGCATTTACTATCATCTCAAAGGGCTGGGTCAGTTTTAATCTGTTAGGAGTTGTACTTCTGCAGAAATTATATGAGCAAAAGGTACAAAGTTTAAAAAGAAAAATGCAAAGTAAAGTGATAATTTCTGTTTGTATAACAATTTTGAGTCACAAACCTAGGCTTAAAGGTAACCAATTAAATAAATCAAATGACCACAGAGAACTAGGTAAAATGTTGTAGCCATGGTGACCTATTTTCTTATTTTATGAATATGGGTCTCAACTTCTCCAGAAAAATTTATCCAGGTAAAACTTGTAGTATTAGCAACAGTGCAGAGATTTTGTTATTTAACCAATAGATAATATGGAGCAATTTTATAATCTAGTATCCCATGACTGGGATGAATTAAAGCAGAGAGAGCAACAGTTATATTAGAAATGTCACCAAAGTCATCACCTAATTGGACTAAAGGAGCTCTTAGGTCAGATTCTGTCAAGTTACTAGCAGAGGCTACTGAAATTTTAGTTGACCCTTATCTTGTCAAGAGAAAAAGGTAAGCCAGGCTCGGTAGTTCAGCCTGTAATCCCGCGCCTTTGGAAGGCTGAGGTGAGTGGATTGCCTGAGCCCGCGGGTTCGAGACCCGCCTGGGCAGCGAGACCTCATCTCTACAATAAATCAAAAAAATCAGCCGGGCGTGGTAGCGCATGCCTGTAATTCCGGTTACTTGGAAGGCTGAGGCGGAAGGATCGCCGGAGCCCAGCAGGTCGAGGCTGTGGTGGCCGGGAGCGGCCACTGCACTCCAGTCTGGGCAACCGAGTGAGACTCCAACTCAAAAAAAAAAAAAAAGAGAGAGAGAGAGAGAGAGAAAGGTAGCATTAAATGGATAAGAGTCTCATTAGGATATGGAGTCTTGTTCTAGCATCTTGGGAAAAGCTGCTCACAGCATGAAGTTGCCAATTTTGTGTCCTTGTTTGCAGTCTGAATGTCTTTGGTTATGGCATAGGGTATCTTGGTGAACTTTCCGAGTGGCCTATATTTGAGTATCAGTCATGAGACTTGTTTCTTAAAGTTCATCTGGTTTAAGCTTATAGGGCTTCAGGGACAGAGAAGTTCCCATTTTTAACAAGTCTGTGGAATAAACCTGAATAGGAGAAATCTAGAAGAATTTATAATCTAGTCTACAGGCAGATAGCAAGCACTCAAAAATAATACACAGGGCTATAGTCTAATAACAGGTGTATTATATATTTTTGTTGGAAACATAACTTTTCCGCTCTACATTGATCCTATAAGAATCTCAGATTTAAAAACTTCCTGGGGCTAGTAAGCCAAACCAAAGCAGACTTCATATTTTACCTACAGTCTTAATGTTCCTGGACTCACCAGAAAATGACAACTCACCCACTGCTTGCAAGGCTGAGAAGCCTTGAAGTCGGGCATTCTATGCACATTATCAAATATAATATTCCAATCAGAGCCTTGGCAATGTAACTAATGTTTCCAATTGTATCTTGTTTTAAAGACAGTAAATTCTTATGAAACTCATGCATGTAACTATATCACCACAAGGATACTCATGGATATTTCCAGATTCTGGAAAGTTCAAGTAAGGAGAAAAAGCAAATGCTTCTACCTTTGTTCGTGTAAGTATACTTTACCAAATTGCTGTAAACTATAGCTAATTTAAGAGAGAACATTTTCTTAAGTCTGGAAATTAAAACATTTATGTAAAGAACCAAAAATGTTTCAAATGTTTAAAAGTCATGAAAACATTCTCTTCAGCAGTTATTTAATCTCATGTAATTAATTTTTGTTCTGCTTGATCTTAATTGTTTCATGAATTCATCAGTTTCTTTATTAGAGTTCTGAAAGTTTTTATCTAGTCCATGGATCTTAAAGTTATTATAAACCTATATTGAAGAATATTTGTTAGATTCTTTTTCATGAATCCAGTTACAAATACTTTTAGAGAAAAATCAAAACTATAACTATGAATGACAAAAACTTGGAGTAGCAGTGGTTGAAAACCATATAGAAGTTTATTATAATCATCAATTGATGAAAAAAACTGATTATTTCTGTGATCTACAAAATAATAACCGGAATTATGACTGACAATATATTAGATTTTAAGTGTTTTATACAATTTTGGAATGTTCATGTCAATAACACTTAAATGTAACTGAAAGATCCAGCATCACTAATCATTTGACAATGCTTTCCATATAATTTACCACATAAGCCTAAGCATTTAATATCTCTGCAAGATATTAAATGAAATACATCTGCTGAGGCACTTTTTTCCAGTCCCGGGTCCTGACTGAAAAGTCTCAAAGTTAATTGTACATAAAAAAAGACTTAATGTAGAGTTTTCATATTGCAGATGCCTGTTAAAAATGTCAAAATGTTTTAAAACATCTGATTAAAACAGGTCACTGTGAAATAATAGTTATTTATTTAACCAGAGTGAAAATCAAGTGCAATACAGAAAGTTATAGGGATGTAAAAAAACAAAAAATGCCTCAGCCTTTCAAAGCTCAGATTTCCTAAGTAATCAGAAAACTTAATAAAGACAAGACAGGAAATTATCTTACTAAAATACAAAATTGTTTCTTAGGCCAGGCAAGAAAAAAGGTAAAGAAAAACCTCCTACAGTGAGATTGATCTTTACGGGAAGCCCATTTAGATAACCTGGAAGTTGAACCTGATGAAAAGGTCCTTGAATTCAGTCAGACAGAAAAAGTGTGGGCCCAAACGTTATAAGCATATACCATATACCATATTGTAGAGAAATATAAACAGGAAAACAAATACCTTTAGCAGGGGACACATGGCTCTTAGTAAAGGCACAGGAAGTTTCCTGGTTATAGGGAACAATTCAGATACTTCAAGAAATCAAGTTATACTGGATGAAAACACTGCTTTTCTAGGCTTTCAAGACAGAGCATTTCGGTGTCAAGCCACAGCAGCAAAGCTAGAACCAGAAACAAAGTTAGAGGGACTGACAAAAAAGTTAAAAGAGAGTTATCTCTCCAGTCAAGCAAGAAATTATGACCCACAGATCATGTGCAATGAGATATAGCAAAAATTGAGCTTCTGAGATATAAATCTGAGAAGCTTCAAGAGGAAAACTCTATCTCAAGAAATTAAATTACCATTCTAAATGAAGAAAGCGTTTCCAACTGAAACTAGAGAAATTAAATGGATCTCAAGAAAAAGTGTGACAGAAATAGAAAGTAAAACAAGAAAAAACTGCAGTTTAGAATATAGCTGTTAAAGAAACAGATTTCAGAATTAAAAATCAGCACCTCTTGCAATTTTACTAACAGCAAATCAGTACTTCAAGAAAACCTTGTTGTTCTAACATAGGAGACAATTTTTTTTTTGTTTTGTATCAGTGTATTTTTATTATAAAAGCTCAATCTTTAGAAAGACATAAAAACTTTCTTCTAATTATAGCCAACTTGATCACACACAAAAACTTCTTTTAATTAACTCATCTTTGATAAACCTTTCATGATTTACACAGGTTTTCCATGACATGCTTAGATTTTATGCTTTGTCTTAAACCTTCTCTTTCTTAAGTAATCAGTTATTTTATTTTAAGACAAAAATTTACCACACAAGATTCTTTAACATACAAAATTATTATTTTTTCTTTTAAACCTTCCTTACAAAAAATATATCTTTATTTTATTTTATTTTATTTATTTATTTTTGAGTTGGAGTCTCACTCTGTCGCCCAGACTGGAGTGCAGTGGCCGCTCCCGGGCCACCACAGCCTCGACCTGCTGGGCTCCTGCGATCCTTCCGCCTCAGCCTTCCAAGTAGCTGGAACTACAGGCGCGTACTACCACTCCCGGCTAATTTTTTGATTTATTGTAGAGATGAGGTCTTGCCTGCCCAGGCGGGTTTCGAACCCACGGGCTCAGGCAATTCACTCACCTCAGCCTCCCAAAGGCGCGGGATTACAGGCTGAGCCACCGAGCCCGGCTCTAAAATATATCTTTATACTTGTAATTTTTTTACGGGTTTCTTTCTCTCTCGTTTATATTTCCTTCCTAAATCTACATTTTGAAGCAAATTTTAATAATCTCTGAACCAGGCAGGCATGGTGGCACTTGCCTGTAGTTCCAGCTACTTACAAGCTAAGGCAGAAGAATCGTCTGGGCCCAGCAGGTCGAGGCTGTGGCGACTGGGCTTGTGCCACTGCACTCCAGCCTGGGCGACAGAGTGAGACTGCAACTCAAAAAAAAAAAAAAAAAGTAGCAATTCACATGCCTTTTGGGGCATGTGACTTAAATAAATATTTAATAAATAAACAGATTTTAAATGTCTTAGGAATTGCTAGTATAGATCTTTGTCTGGGTTTACTAGTAAGATGAGATTATATTTGTCTCTGCTAGATGTTTTAAGGTCATAAAACTATAAACCCAGCCTAAAACAGAAGATCTTTGTGTAACTCTTAGATAACTAAGACTAAGTTAATATTGTTGGTTTAATAAAAGCAGCGTACCTTCTGGATTATCAGCAATATATCCATATACTATTTAACTTGAAGTTTCTTAATTATATTCACAGACTATAAAAATGGCTTAAAAAAATTTGAAATGATGACTAACTTTGTCTAATATCTCAGTTTTCACAAGTAATCTAGGTATAATTGATAAACAAATAAATTAGGTAAATGTAAATAGGATAAGCATTTGTAAATGAACTGTTCATGTAATTTAAAATCTTAAAGTTTGTTATATTCAATTAAATAGCAGATACAGAGAAGTGCAAATCAAATACATTGAGATACTACCTAACCCCAATAAGAATGGCCGTCATTAATAAAACAAACAACAACAGATGCTAGTGAGGATGTGGCTTTATGTGGTTTTAATACTCTGCATTCCAAGTAGCTGGAACTACAGGCGTGTGCTACCATGTCTGGCTAATTTTTGGATTTATTGTAGAGTGAAGTCTCACCATGTTGCCCTGGCTGCTCTCGTACCTTCAGGCCCAGGCAATCCTCTCGCCTTGGCCCCTCAAAGTGCTGGGATTACAGGCTTGAACCACTGCGCCTGGCCTTTTGCTACATATCTTATATGTTTGCCCATTTAGCTAAGCCAATTTGAACAGAATTCCTTAAGGGATTTCTGGCTATGTCAGATTTTACCATGTAGGCACAAAACATGTGTAAACACATAAACACATATACACATATACAAATAAAGACCTTATAACTTTCACTTTAGAATTTTAGTTATGAAACAGTAAAACATAGTAATTCAAACTCACTGGTTTATAAAAAGATAGTTGGATCCAAATTACATTTCTTTTTTTTTTTTGAATTGGAGTCTCTGTCGCCCAGACTGGAGTGCAGTGGCTGCTCACAGCCACCGCAGCCTCGACCTGCTGGGCTCCAGCGATCCTTCCGCCTCAGCCTTCCAAGTAGCCGGAATTACAGGCATGCGCTACCACGCCTGGCTGATTTTGTGATTTTATTGTAGAGATGAGGTCTCGCTGCCCAGGCGGGTCTTGAACCCGCAGGCTCAGGCAATCCACTCGCTTCAGCCTCCCAAAGGCGCGGGATTACAGGCTGAGCCACCAAGCCCGGCCCAAATTATATTTCTTATAAAATGGGACCTGTTCATATGGTTAAATTTTATTTGCTCTGTTAGGTAATTTAGTGAAGGCTGTGGACCAAAATTTTGAATAAAGTGGTTTGTTTTAAAAAAAAAATCTCTTTGACCCTTTCTCCTTTTTTTCCAATTTCTAATGAATTTAGCATTAAATATTCAAGTTTTTTGTTTTGTTTTGAGCTAGGACTGGCTGACTTAAAGGAGAAAAAAATCTTCAAGTAGGCTTGAAGTTTTTACTAACAAATCTTACCTTTTGCTTGTCTGTCCGGCTTGCTTGCTTGTGGACAAGAAAGCATTTTAGTGATGTTTCTTTGGGGGTGCTTTTTCTGGCCCTGCATAACAGACAAAGCAATTTCTGTTTCAGACAGAGATACTTTATATTATTGATCTGAGTTCAAGACTTTGACTTGCTTGATCTTAGAACCTAACTTTTATAAACATTTATCTAGTTCTTTTCTTGTAGAATATCAATCCTTTAATTGACTGTTCTATCACCCTAAGCAATTGTTAGTCTGGCAAACCTTAATTTACATTTCCAAAAGGTGTCTAGGTTGCTATGGAGCTGTTGTAATTTGTAAAGCCATTCATTTGAAAGCCTTTTAAGACCTTTTTTTCTCTTTTAAAAAAAAATCTTGGATGGAATGCCATAGGCAGTGAATTTATCTTAATATCAGCAAAAAAAAAAAAAATCAGCAGATTCAAAGTAGGCAGAAAGAGAGAGAGAGAGAGAGAGAGAGAGAGAGAGAGAGAACTTAGAAGCTCTACATAATTCCATAGCTTCAGTTTCTAATTCAGCTCTGAGGAAGACTGACTTGGGGAGTTAGAGTGATTCCCATGATGGCCACTGATTTAAAACATGCATGCAGAAAAGCCACGTCACTGGTGGGAGTCCCTGAAAACCTGGCATGCTTTACAGTTTGAGAATCTCATTTCAATTCTTAATACTCTTTCGTGAGCAAAGAAAATCCTATAATTCCTTTCAGGAAGTTTGGACCAACGTTTTAGATGATGGCAACTGTCCTAGTGGTTTTTATTTATTTAATTCTTTTTTTTTTTTTGAGTTGGAGTCTCACTCTGTCGCCCAGACTGGAGTGCAGTGGCCGCTCCCCGCCACCGCAACCTTGACCTGCTGGGCTCTGATGATCCTTCCGCCTCAACCTTCTAAGTAGCTGGAACTACAGGCACACGCTACCACACCTGGCTAATTTTTTTATTTACTGTAGAGATGAGGTCTCACAAAGTTGCCTTGGTGGGTCTCGAACCCGTGGGCTCAGGCAATCCACTCACCTCAGCCTCCCAAGGCGTGGGATTACAGGCTGAGCCACAAGTCCAGCCCTAGTGGCTTTTAATTGGCCATCTTATGCCTACCATTTAGAATGTTTATTTTTGCTTTCAGAAGATGTTCAGAAATAAGCAAGGGAAAAAAAAGATCCACATCATTTATAGCTATGCATAACCAAAGCAAATGAAACAAAAAAGGAATGCTCAAAAAAAT
Source organism: Carlito syrichta (assembly GCF_000164805.1). NCBI lineage: Eukaryota > Metazoa > Chordata > Mammalia > Primates > Tarsiidae > Carlito > Carlito syrichta. The sequence continues at coordinate 602,445 of NW_007255294.1, read as the reverse complement.
TTTAAGCCAGACCTACAGACCAATCAAAATATTAGACCAGGCACACACAATCAGGCAGAACATAAATTCTGTAGAAACCAAGAGTATTCAAACCAGAAGAATATTGTTCTTACACCAGAATGGATTTACCAGAAAAAGACAAGTCATTTATCATCCCAGGAGGGGTGCAATTTCCTTTATTAAGATGACCTTGTAACCAAATCAGCAAACAAAGCAAAAAATAAATAAGTAAATAAAAAATTCACCAAAGGAAGATAGCTCAGGAATTCAAGATTCACCATGACAGTAGAGGTGACTGCAGAAGTGGAGAGTGTAAAGGTCTCAGTTAGTGGCACACTTGATTCTAGGAGCCACCAATTAATCCACCAGAAGTGACCTCACTTTGGTGCCACTTCTGAAACACCTTTGTCAATCTAAATAACAAGCAAAGAGGGAGGGAAGAAATATTTATTTGGTGATAGAGCATTGTAATGGGAACCCGTGTGCCATAATAAACTACATGAGCGTTCAGAGGGGTGAAAAAAGACAAAGGATTTTAAACAAAAAAAGAGGAGGATTACATACTGGTCTTTAGACAATTACCTTTAGCTACAAGGATCAATAACAAAGGTGGCACCAGCCCAAATTTGGATAGCTAGTTGTTGGGTAGATGTCCTTGCAGAAGTATTTTGTGTGTGTGTAAGGTTGTGATGGCCTTTGTGCAATGTTGTGGTTCTGGTAGAATATTTGTGGTAATTCTTGTTATCAGGCATTTGTGCACAAGAACTCTCCCTTCATGACCTTTTCTGACTCTATTTGTCAGAGTTTTATGACACAAGTGACTTCATTTTATTCTGACAACTTTCACAGCCTTAATTCCATTTGACTGGTGTTCTTAAAAGAAGAGGAGAAGAAATGGAGACACGGTGCACACGGTGGGAAGATGGTATGAAGACACAAGTAGAATGCCGTGTGATGACAAAGCCAGAGACTGCAGTGACATATCTATAAGTCGCAGATGCCAAGAATTGCCAACAACCCAAGAAGCTATGAGAAAAGGCATAGGGCAGATTCTCTGTAGAGCCTTGGGAGAGAGGAAGGCCTGCCCACACCTTGATTTCAGACTCCTAGCTTCCTAAAGGTGAGAGAATAAAGTTTTTTCTTTTTTTAAGTTACTCAGTGTGATGCACCTTGTTATGACAACCTCAGGAGACTAATACAGACTCTATCAAAACAAAAACATGGCTGTGCACGGTGGCTCATGCCTATAATCTCAGCACTTTGGGAGGCCGAGGTGAGAGGATTACCTGAACCCATGGATTTGAGACCAGCCTGGGCAACTTGGAGAGACTTCATTGCCACAATAAATCCAAAAATTAGCTGGGCATGGTGGAGCATGCCTGTAGTTCTAGCTACTTGGAAGACTGAGGTGGAAGGATCACCTGAGCCCAGTAGGTCAAGGCTGCGGTGGCCGTGAGCATGCCACTGCATTCCAACCTGGGCGACAGAGTGAGACTCCAACTCAAGAAAACAAAAACAAAACTAAACTAAAACACTGGCTCAGCAAAATAGCAATAATAAACTCAAGTGAAAATTAAATTATTATATTCCAGTGATAATGGAGTGAAAAGATCAGCAAATTCTCGCCTCAAAAAACAACTACAAAACTGGACAAATTATTTTAAAAAAATCATTTCGGTGCTTTGGAATAGACCAAAAGCAAACAACAAAGTAAGAGGCATACATTTATTAAAAACTGCTGAATGGGGGGGGAAGGGGAATGGTAGGAGTTAGGTTTTGCTTAAAATGGAGTCTTAAATGAGAGTAAAAAAAGAGAGCAAATGCCATATCATGCAGCTATTATCATGCTAGAAGTTGTTCTTGTTCATTCTCTAAAAAAAAAATTTGAACACACAAATGATACATGAATATATTCTCATTGCAAAATAGCAAAGCAATACCAATTCAAGGAAATTCTATATTGATCCTCTCATTCTTCATCTCATTTCTCTCCTTTGACAGTAATACAGCTATAAAGATAACTTGCTTTGTCTCTGTTTTGACATTAAATAAATAATGTCATGATGTAGTACCGTGCCATTTTTCAACTTGCTTTTTTTTAGTTAACTATTTTGGGGGAACTTCCTATGCTGACAAGCATCCATTTTCCTTGCCTTTATTTGATGGCCGAATGGAATTCCACTTATTAATGTTTCATGTCCCTGCTGATGAACAGTTAGCCTCTCTGTGCAGATGTATGTGTAGTTGTCCTGCATTTGGAATGAGCTGGTCAAAGTAGACATGGGTGTCCAATTCTGAAGGTACAGCCCAGCTGTCCTCCAAGCAGCCTCTATCCCTGCACCGGTGTCAGCTTTAGATATTGCAAACATTCCATTTTTTTGGCCAATAGACTGGAAAAATAATCTCATCTAAAAGGTTTTATTTATTTTACTTCCCCTGAATCTATAATTATTTCAAAATAAAAAGTCAAAACTTAAACACAAGGAAAAAAGCCCTTTTCTTTTACATTTTTGCCACTTTCACAGCAGTGCTGGTATTTCTTGCTCATTATATAATATTGCTTTCATCCCTAGAGAGAAATATTTTAGGCTTGGGGCTTGTGAGTAAGAAGCTTCGTGTTCCACTTGCTCTTGCTGCCCCAGGCCCAATGCTATTTTAGTGAACAGCATGACCTAATTTCTGGCCACGGAAGTCTGAGGGCTATCTGTTAATTTAGAGATTGGAAATAAAGAGGAGCCCAAGACAGAGATAGAAATGTGACCATGGTTGTGTTATGTGTTAAGATTTTCACCCAATTATGTATCTATGGCAATCTTCCGCCACCTTTCATTGCCTCTGGGAGACTTCATGATTTATTCTCTCCACTGTGTCTTGCAGTCTCTCCTTTCCTCTGGATTCTTCTTTGACTGTACATATACTCCAGTTGCAGCCTGAATTGCCCTTCCCTGATCTTTGCTTTCTTCTCCAGTGTATGTGCAGCTGAAAAGTCAGAGTCAGACAATCCTGGGTGCACATTCTGGGTGCGAACTCATTCCTTTTCGGTATTGGACCAGCAACTTCACTGAACCTCAGTTTCTATTCTTCTCTCATTAAGGAGTGGTCCCTCTTTTGCAGGATTGTGGAGTATGGTCAGTGAGGACATACATAATGTTGAAGCCCCTTGCTGGGTAAACATTAGCGCCCCTTGCCTCTCCCTGGACAGCTTCGTCTCCCAGATACTATTCTGAAGCCCCTCTGTCTTCATTCTGCTTGACCTTCTTACAGAATGTTGCCCACTCATCCTTTTGGCCTCTAAGACAGAATACCCTCCTGGCTCTTCTCCTCACTCGTGTTGTCTTCCCCCTTGACTTCTCTTCTTCCATACCCTTTGCCCTACTTGAATCCTAAGCACTGACCTGGACGTCCCTGCACCTCCCTTAGGTTTATCTCATCTTCACTGTGGTTTCCAGACCTTTTGTGTCCTGACTATACCCAAATCTATTATCTCTAGCTCTGGCCTCTCACCTGAGCTCCAGACCTGAGCTTCAACAGCTTTCTCAACAGATTATCCATATGAATGTTCTGTAGACTCTGCCAACTTTAAATTCTCTTGCATCTTCAAATATGATTTCCTTCCTTGTAGAGACACTAAACTTGTATACCTTATTGGATTGTTTTGATGCATCCCTTCTCCCACCCTTTCCTTCCCCATCTGGTCACTCTTTGAACATGAGATCAGATTTTTGGAGTGGTTGACAAAGAGCCAGATGACACAACCTAGAAGAGCTAAGAGTTGTCATCTCATGAGGAAAGACTCAACACGTGAAAGTTAGAGAAAGAAGAGATCCCATTTATCCTGTGAGCCATCTCAAGGGATAGATCCTGCTTGTGATTTGTCATGCATGATGGACAAGCATTCTATTGAAAGATATTGTTTTGTTCCCCCTAAAGCAGAGCTAGAGACAAGGCTAGCATGTAGATAATTTACTTGGGAAGTGATCCCAAGGAGCAGGAGTGAGAGACAGGGTGAGTGATTCAATTCAAAGACAGATTATTAAGTAGGCACCACTATGACTGGAAACTGGTGTTCAATGATGTTGGGTGATCTAAGGAGTCTTGTAAAATGCATCTCAGAACTATCATTCTTGGGCATGAAAGGGGGGGCACTTATCCATCAGCTCCTGTTGCCCCATGTATGTTATTTCCTGGGTTCTTCCATGTATGCATGGGTACTGAGTGGTTCCCCCAGCATCCCAAGCCATGGCGTCAGAGTAATGCTGGGGCAGGAAGAGAAACCCCAAAAAGACACTCTCAGGCTGTACCTGTATAAAAATGGTTGACATCCATGTTAGAACCATTGCTGCAGAAGTGACTGGAGTAAGAAATGGGACTGAGAAGAGCTGAAATGATGCATACAAGTTGTCAGCTCCAAACCATGGCTCTCTGTGGCCTCATTGTGAAGCAGTGGTCAGTGCATAACTTGCATTGCCTCACACATTTTTCCTTGTTTTACTTCTCTTTTCCCTCTCCCTCTCCTTCACTCTTCTGGGCTTGCATATCCACAATAAAGTGTTAGCACTTTAATTCTTGCCTCAGACTCTGATTTTTAAAAAGACTCATTATAAGACAAGGATCTAGGAAACTGGATAGTAACTTCCCTTAATTGCTATGGAAATAACATTATTTAAAATGAATGTGGAATAGTCTGATTATTTATGAAAGTGCAAGAGAATGACTAACTCATGGCAGTCAACATGTTTTAAAGCCAGCTTTCATTCAGCTTTTATTTTTATTATTTTAAAACTTTTTTTCTTAAGTAAAACTTTTATTTAAGTGCAACCTATAGAAAGGTGCTCATAGCATAACTGTAGACTTTGATGAATTTCCCCAAAGTGAACACAACTATCTAACCAGTCTTCAGATTAATAAATATAAAATACCAGCATCTAAGAAACCCTCCTTATGCTCTTTTCCAATTACTGCCTCCCTCTACCCAATGGTAACTATTATCTTGGCTTCTAGCACTTTTATAGTAGCTTTATTTATTCTTACAAAAATTTTTTATCATCAAAAACTTCCATTCACTGAAAGAAAACAGCGCATAATGCATCTTTTAAGAAATGTGCTTAGATTTGTCTTTTAAACCCGTGTATGTAAAGGCATCATAATAAAAACTAATGCAGAAAAAAACATGTTCTCAACTTTTGCTTACTTTGTTAAACACTTTCTTTATTAAACACTTCTATTCACTGAAAGAAAAGAGCATATATGCATTTTCATAAAAGCAAGTTTAGAATTACCTTTTTAATTTTTTTTAGTTGGAATATCACTCCGTCGCCCAGGCTGGAGTGCAGTGGCACAGTCACGGCCACTGCATCCTAGACCTGCTGGGCTCCAACGACCCTTCCCGGCTTAGCCTTCCAAGTACTGAGAACTACAGGTGTGTGCTACCATGCTCGGCCAATTTATTTTATTTTATTGTGGAGACAAGGTCTCACCATGTTGCCCAGGCTGGTTTCAAACCCAGGGGCTTAGGCAATCTTCTTGCCTCGGCCTTCCAAAGTGCTGGGATTACAAGCTTGAGTCACTGTGCCCAGCCTAGAATTACCTTTTTAAAACCTGTATATGTAGATGCCTCAAAATAAAAAATTATGCAGAAAGAAAAGAAGTAGGTCATAAAAACAAGTTCTCAACTCTTGGTTACAAACATCTTTCTTTGGTAAACACTTCCATTCATGTAAAGAAAACAGCACATGGCAGGGCTCGGTGCCTCAGCCTGTAATCCCAAGCACTTTGGGAGGCCGAGGCAAGTGGATTGCCTGAGCCCGCAGGTTCGAGACGAGCCTAGGCAACTTGGCGAGACCTCATCTCTACAGTGAATAAAAAAATCATCCGGTGTAGTAGCACGTGCCTTTCATTCCGGCTACTTGGAAGGCTTAGGCAGAAGGATCGCCTGAGCCCAGCAGATCAATGCTGGGGTGGCTGTGAGTGTGCCATTGCACTCCAGCTTGAGCAACAGAGTGAGAGTCCAACTCAGAAAAAAAGAAAACAGCACATAATGCATCTTTTTAAAAGTTTGCTTAGATTTACCTCTTAAACCTTATATGTTATCCTATCATAATAAGGACTAATGCAGAAAGAAAATGAAAATGTTATAAAACATGTTCTCAACTCTTGCTTTCAAACTTCTCTTTTTGCTAAACTCTTTATGGCAGCTTTAAGAAGATTCTTAGCTGCTGCTGTCACAGGTTAAATTGTGAAGGCAGAGCTGTAGAAAAGACTATGTGAGGTAGGTAACAGTGAAACAATGAGGCTTTGAGACCTGAGTTGGGAGCATTTTGATAGCTGAATCCAATAATCTTGAACCCCCACAGCATTCCTTCAAACTCTCCTGGTTGGCAAAAGCAACCTTTTTCCTCTGCCAGAGGAGAATATTTTCTCCTTGCCAGGATATCATATTGACTTCACTTGAATGGGTGCCTTGCAAAGAGATACTAATTCTCTTCAAGGATTACTCTCACCACTTCTCATTGCCTATTAGCTAATAACTAGAGTCAGAGACCAGCACAGTCTGGATGTGGAGGAAATAGCCTAAATGTCAAAGGTATTTATGGAAGTTGTAACTATGTTTCAGCAAGACCTAGGGGACATGTGTAGGAACAGCTTGCATGTGAAGTCCTCACAAATGAGATTAGTGCCCTTAAATAGAGTTCTCAGAGAGCTTCTGTTCCCCTTCTACCACGTGAGGACACAGTGAGAAGTCAATAGTTTGCAACCCAGAAGAGGCCACTTACCAACCATCATGGCATTCTGTACTTGGACTTCCAGTCTCCAGAACTGTGAGAGAGAGATTTCTATTGCTTGTAAGTCACTTCATCTATGGTAATTTTCTATAGCAACCCAAACAGACTAAGACATTGCTATAAATTACCACAAACTATGCAACTTAAAACGACATTAATTTATTATTTTGCAGTTCTGGAAGTTAGAGGTCCAAAATCAAGGTGTCAGCAGGTATGACTCCTTCTGGAGGCTCTGAGAGAGAATCTGTTCCATGTGTCTCTCCTAGCTTCTGGTCATTGCCAGCAATTCTTGGCATTTTGACTTGTAGATGTCACTCTAATCTCTTCTTCCATCTTCACATTACCTTATCCTCTGTGTGTCTCTTTGTCTTTTCCCTTACTGTCTCTTATAAGAATATTTGGTCACTGGATTTGGGGAACACTCTATATAGCCAGGATGATTGCATATAGAGATCCTTAACTTAATTATATCTGCAAAGACACTATTTCCAAATAAGGTCACATTCCTGGATATGGAGTATTAGGATTTGTCACATCTTTTTGGAATCACTATGCAGCCCACTATATGGGTCTTCAGAATGTTAGACCAGGCTCAGAAAAGATTATAAAACTGGATGGAACAGAATTATTGACATAGGTGCATGTTCTCCTGATCTTTGAGCAACAAGTTGTCTTGGCAAGGGCAGTTTTATTCACTGTTGGTCTGGTCTTCCAGTTAACCCACAGACTTGCAGTAGGGATCAGAATCAACCACAGTCACCCTCGTTGGTCCATAGACCTTCAGTTAGGAGCAGAGCTATCATATCCCCCCCTGGCTACGATAACCTAGAGCAGAGGCGCTCAACCAACCCCATCATAGATCAGCTGGAGCCCTGTTGACTACAGATACAAAGTGGTAATAAATGATTGTTGTTTTAAGTCCTTGTGTTTTAAGGTGGTTTGTTTTGCAGCAATTACTAATTGATATAGGAATTAGTACATCTCTTTCAGAAATTAATAGGCATTATTTTTTAGCCTTTTGGCTAGGATCAAGTATAGAAGTCAACAGGCAAATAATAAGCAAGACTTTAAAGGTTTTGAACAGCATAGCAATCAAGCTTGATATGATAGCTTTGAAAAAAAAAACTCTGTAGCTAACATTAAATAAGATACATTCTTTCTAAACAAATGTGAAACATTTACCAAAAAAGTAAGTATATTTTAGGCCTAAAAGCAAATTTCAACTCTTTCTAAAAAGAAAAACTTTACAAGCAAATGCAATAATCAACAAGTGACAGCAAAAAAGAAAAACTAAATTTAGCCCCTCCACACAAATAATTTATTCTATGGGAATAGGAATAATCCTTCCAAAATACTTGAATTACAGAGAAAGAAATAAAACTGAATTTATAAACTCATTATAAATGACTGACAAGAGGCACCACATATAAAAAATCTGTGAGATGCAGCTAAAATCATACTAAAAAATTATAGTTTTAACACATTTATTAGAAAATATGGTATTTTTACAATAAACCTACTGAGATTTTTACTCAAGAAACTAAGAAAAAAAAAAGAAATCCCCAAAAGTAGGTAAATAATAATATAAAAGCAGAAACTAATGAAATGAAAGAGTATTTTTTTTGGAAAGGAGAGAGACACAAATAAAATAGACAAACTATGACAATTTGACTCAAGACAAAAGGAAAGAAGAGGTTAATTAATAGACATTAGGAATAATAAAGGTACTATAACTGCAAATATAGTGGAATTTTATAAAATTGAAGAGAAAATTCTACAAACTTTATAATAACAAATGTGAAAGTCAGAGAAAAATCCACATGATTTTTTAGAAATCAAATGACCAAATTAACAACAACAACAATAAAAAGGAAATGTAAAGAGACCAATAAACATAGAGAAAATTGGAAATGTGGCCCTACACCAAAATATAACCATTTCCAGTTAATTCTCCTGGCAAATTCTACCAGACTTTTAAAGAACTAAAAATTCTCATACTACTTAAGTAAAACTTCCATTTTATTTAATCAAGTATAATACATATTATATATTCTATAAGACTAGAATAATCATGATATCAAAGAAGGAAAGAAGAAAGGAAGAATGGAAGGAAGGAAGGAAAGAAGAAAGGAAGGAAGAAAGGAAGGAAGGATGGAAGGAAGGAAGCCATAGTCTAGTTTACTTTATAAAGATGAACATTCTAAGCAACATATTAACCGTAAGAATCATACCAGCTATGCAAACATGATTCATTTTTGCATAGGACATTTTCAATGCAAATTACTTTATTAACATACTAATATATGCATATTTCAATAAATGGTAAAAAAAGATAAACATCAACTCATTTCAGAACAAAAAATAAAAGCACTCAAGCTAGTTAGAGAAAGAATTTTCCTAAAATGATAAATGTATTGGTAGCAATTGGCTGCATCTGAAACATCTCATGACCTGCACTCTTCTCCAGCTCCTAGGCTGGGAGCCAAGGAATGTAAGTAGGGTTCTGTTGGACAGTGAGTCCCCCATGTTTTTCCTCAGAAGGGCTTCTTTCACTTAGATGGTTTGTGCATCAGTAGGCACCCCAACCCCTGAATCTAATCACATGTCACTGTGAAGATATTCCTGAATGTTTCTGGCACTGGGCAGCAACCTTTCTCAGCTTTCTTTGACCAATCTAAATGAAATTTGGAAAAAGATGGGGTGGGGAGGGTTAAAGAATAGGTTTAGGCCGGGCTTGGTGGCTCAGCCTGTAATCCCGCGCTTTGGGAGGCCGAGGTGAGTGAATTGCCTGAGTCTGAGGGTTTGAGACCTGCCTGGGCAACTTGGCGAAACCTCATCTCTACAATAAATCAAAAAATCAGCTGGGCGTGTTAGCACATGCCTGTAATTCCGGCTACTCGGAAGGCTGAGGCGGAAGGATCGCTGGAGCCCAGCAGGTTGAGGCTGCGGTGGCCGGGAGCAGCCACTGCACTCTAGTCTGGGCGACAGAGTGAGACTCCGACTCAAAAAAAAAAAAAAAAAAAAGAAAAGAAAAAGAAAAAAAAGAATAGGTTTAGAAGAGTGGTTCTCAAAATTTAGTATAAATTAGACTCATCTGAGAGTCTTTTTAAAATGTTGAGTTCTGGGTCCATCCCAACTACTTTTTAATATAATTTTTTTCCAATTCTATTAATAATGCAAATTCCTTGCACAGATTTTTTGGGGAAAAGGTATAGAGAAACTCTACTGTGAAAGTAAGACCATAGACTTGAAATATGACTTTGGGGGCATTTCTAACAACCAGAAGTAGATGGCAGTTTCACCTCATTTTAAAAAAATATATAAGTATAACATAAAATCATCTTCTCCTTTTCAGAAATTGTTTTGAGAGCTACAGGAGAAGGGGATTCTTATACTAAAACAAACAAACAAACAAACAAAGAAGACATCAACAAAGGAACTCACAAAGCTTAGAGTGTACATTTAAAAATTATTCACATATACATTTTGATAGTAAGAAAAGTAATAGTTTTTTTAAAAGGTAAAATATAAATCAGAAAGGTAGTTCAGATATATATTTGTAAAGGAGTTATAGGATTTGTTCAGAGTTTCAGAGTTTTTAACTTTTAGAACATGTGACATAAAACTCTTGTTTCTGAAGAAGGTGCTCATTTCCTTCATCAACACACACACACACACACACACACACACACACACACACACACACAGTCTTACATAACTTCACAATTTACTGATCAGTTAAGTTGAGGGAATATTCTTCAGTATTTTACTTTGTATAGCTATATGAAACTGATTAGTATACCATGTTTTGTAGCTGCTTTTTAACAGTATAGTGTGATTTTATGGCTGTCATTAAATATGCTAGATCATATCTATCAGTGGTTGCATCATATTTCCTTTCTATTAGTCAGGATAGGCTAGATCATGCTGTAGTAACAAGCAATACCCAAATCTCAGAGCTTATTTTTCACTCAGGTTACTCAGAGCATGCAGGGACTCTGCTGCTCTGGAGGGTCTAGCACTGGTAATTAAACATTTGGATTGGATAAGCACATGCCACTTTTGTTTACAATTCCTTGGCTAAAATAGGTCACATAATCCCACCCAACTGTAGGGGGCCTGGAAATCCTATCATGTGCTCCAAAGATGGAGAACCAAGCAGAAATATTCAGTGGGCAACATTAATGACTACTATGTATATATGTCTCATAATTTATTGGACCAATCCCCCATATTTGACATTTATGATATTCCTGATTTCTCTTTAACATTTTTAAAATAAATCTTCACTCAGGACTTTTCTTTTTTGGTAGTTGAATTACTAGATCAAAGTATGTGTGTGTGTGTGTGTGTGTGTGTGTATTTGAGTTGGAGTCTCATTCTGTGGCCCAGGCTGGAGTGCAGTGGCACACATGCTCACAGCTACCCCAGCTACCCCAGCATCGACCTGCTGGGCTCTGGTGATCCTTCTGCCTCAGCCTTTCAAGTAGCCAGAACTACAGGCACACGCTACCATGCCTGGCTAATTTTTTGATTTATTGTAGAGACAAGGTCTCACCAAGTTGTCCGGGCTGGTCTCGAACCTGCAGACTCAGGCAATCTACTCACCTTGGCTTCCCAAAGTGCTGGGATTACAGGCTGAGCCACCGAGTCCGGCTATATGTATATTTTAAGACTTTTGTTCCACATTAACAAATTACACTTTAGAAAGGTTTTATTTATTCATAGCCTCACAGTGTATTGAACACGCCACCTCAGTCCCAAGAATCAAACTCTAAAATTTCTAGGAAATCTCTGTGGGAGGGATCTCTGACTCTCACAGATGCCCCTGCCTACCCACATTTGGATGCTCTCAATCTCCACCCTGTCTATTGTAGGTTCAAGCTTTTATAAAAATATCTGTTTTCTCTCTTCATGAAAGACAAAATCGGATGCAAATTCTTAACTCACAGCAATTTTCTCTCAGACACTGCAACTATTACCACCTTCTAAAGGGAAGTTCTCTAAAGAGGAGGTTGGAAACTTTAGTCCCTTATGATTTGCTCTTATTGCTTGAAGATTTAGTCTTGTTTTGATAAAATAGTTATCAGTTTGTTAGCCACATATCAGAACTTATCCCTCAAAGGTGGCCTCTATTTAATTTGGGGAGCTCCCCAAGATGTTGTCTTACATTGTTCACAACTGTTATGTATCATGTGCCTTTAAATTCTTTTCTCTTCCTATTTGTCCCTATTGCTGCCTGCAAAGCCGCCTGGAGAGGCTCTCTGGTTGGCAGGGCCCATCTTTAGTGATATTTGAATTTGCCTTCTGTCCTATCATAGTTTTCCGGGCATGTACCACTCCTTCATAATCACACACACACACACACACACACACACACACAGAGAGAGAACTCAGCTTTTGTGATTTGCCTATTTATATAAAACTTGCCCAATTTTTCTTCTAAGCTGACAAATCCCTGAATCTATTGGGAGCAGCATGATGGGCCTGTAAACACTCTGGCTGGAGATGGCTTGACATATACCATAAGTGCTCAGGTGGGCTCAGTGGATGGATCAACTGTAGAGTGAGCAAGTCTGGGGGAACTTCACCGTAGATGTTTGTTCCATCAGGTACCATTGCCATCCAGGTTCCTGTGAGCATCTGTCAAAAGGATTGTACATTGTTGAGTAAGAACTCCATCCCCTATTACATGTAAAGTTTTTCTTGTTTGATAAGTGGGAACCTAGGCAAATTTCTCTTGACTTATGGGTGTGAGGAACATGCTTTTATACCAACAAAATAGAGTTTTGAGTTAACCTTCCTTAAAAAAATTTTTTCATTGTAGACATTTTGGAAAATACCAAAAAGCATCAAAGAAAACAGTCAGTCATAACCCACTATCTAAAGACTACTATTCTTAGTTGTTTGTATATTCTTTTAAAAATAAATATAGCCAGGGCAGTGGCTCATGCTTGTAATATCAGCACTTTAGGAGGCAGAGGAGAGAGGATTGCCTGAGCCCATGGGTTTGAGACCAGCCTGGGCAACATGACGAGACCTCATCTCTACAATAAATCAAAAATTAGCTGGGCATGGTAGCGCACACCTATAGTTCCAGCTACTTGGAAGACTGAAATGAAAGGATCACCTGAGCCCAGCAGGTCGAGGCTGTGGTAGCTATGAGCATGCTACTGCACTCCAGCCTGGGCAACAGAGTGAGACTTCAACTCAAAAACAAAAAAAGATAACATTAAAAAACAATATATGCTAGATATCATATACAAGTGTGACTATATTGATGTGAAGTTTTACATCTTTCTTGTTTCATTTCATATACCTTTAGCACTTACTCCTCTAAAACCTGATTTACTATTTTCTGAAGTGAAACATATCCTCTCTGTCTTTCCAATTCTTTTTTTTTTCCAGAAATAACCACTGTTGCAGTTTGGCATATATTCATCCAGATATTTTTTTGTGCTTATATAGATATGAAAAATAAATATTTTTGAACACATATCCCTTTAAAAACAATAAATGGAATTATGTTCTATGTATTGTTTACTTTTGTTCACTTAACAATGTATTCACTTATTCAATAATTTTTAAAAATTGGTGCTGTCTCTGTGCCAGGCACTAATTTTGCTATGGATACTTTCTCAGAGCACAGCGAGGAACTCCATTTCATTTTGAAAAACAGGTGCAGAGTATTTCATAAATAATTTATTTAGCTATTTACCTACACTTTTAGGTTGGTTCTATTATTTTTTGCTTTGATCAACAATGTTCCTCCCATTTATCTAACACTCTTCTAGCCCAGATGATGAGGAAAGTGGCAATTAATTCATCAGATGGGTTAATTACCTTCTCATATTAGTCACCATCTCACTTCTGGATATGCCATTTAAAAAGTACTAACTGCTATTATATATAATTAGCACTACATTGAGGTTTTCCACTGTCAGTTATTGTTTTAAAAATTCAAGGAGTTTTGTAAGTTGGTCTCTCAGCTTTAAAATGTGTTTTATTTTTTATTTTATTTAGTTATTTATTTAGATTCAAGGGGTACATCTGTCGTTTTATTACATAGGTGTCTTGCTTGATGGTGAGGCTCAGGCTTTTACTGAGCTTGTCACCTGGGTAGTAAACATGGTGTCCAGTGGGTATTTCTTCAACCTTTATCCTCCCCCCTTTAGGAGTGTCCTACTGTCTATTTTTCCCATTCTTGTGTCGATGTGTGTACGGTCTTTAGTTCCCACTTATTAGGGAGGACATGTGGCATTCAGTTTTCTGTTTCTGTGATAATTCGCTCAGCATAATAGTCTCTAGTTGCATCCATGTTGCTGAAAAGGACATCATTGCATTCTTTTTTATTCAGCCTTGAAATGTATTTTAGATGTTTTTTCTTCTCTCTTTCTTAGTCTTAAATCTTGAAACATGTTTTAGAAACTTCTTTTATCTACTGTACACTCCCTTGCACCATGCACACTTATCTGACCATATGCTTACTTCAATATTCCAGGGACTAATCCTAAAGCAGAATCACTGTGGAGGGGAGTCACAAGACAGTCGATCTATAACCCACTTGTAGCTGAGATAACACCAGTCAGGTTTATGGGAAGACTACCACCTAAGATAAGTCATTAAGACACACCCTGTACCACACCTGCATGTTTTCTCATACCTAGTTTCCCTTTATAGCTTCCCTTTTTAAAGGGAAACTTGCACCCAGTCTAAAAGTCTGAAATAGTTTTTTTTTTTGAGGCACGAGCATGGCCATTTCTCCATCTACTGCTTTCCTTTCACTTTAGCTCATGCTTGTTTATTTCTGTGTACAAAGAACAAGTGACCGAGTTTGTTTCGTTTTCATTTTTATGTTTGTGATGAAGCTTTAACTGACTAAATGAAATGAAAATTTGATTTATAAGTTTCTGGGACCCGTCTGTGATATTGTTCATGCAAAGTCAAACTCTGTAAAATATTTAATGAAGTTTATTCTGAGCTAAGTATGAGCGACCATGGCTCAAGATATAGTCTTAAAAAGTCCTAAGAACATGTGTGCAAGGTGGTTGGATTATAGCTTGGTTTTATACACTTTTAGGTAGACAGAAGTTTACAGGCAAGGAGATAAATTAATATATTGGTTTGGCCCAGAAAGGTGGGACATTTTGAAACAGGAGCCTACATATCATAGGCAGATTTGAGGGACCCTTTAGTTGACAATTGGTTGAGAGAGTTTAGCTATTGTCTAAAGACCTGAGATCGGTAGATAAGAATATTTGAGTTAAGATGGGGGTTTATGGAGACCAAGGTTCTTATTGTGTAGATGTAGACTCATAGGTGGCAGCCCCTAAAAAGAATAAATGGCAAAGTTCTCTTATTAAGACATTAAAGCTGTCAAACTCTCAGTGAATCCCTCTTGGACCTGGGAAGGCCTGGAAGGGAAAGATCTGCCTATGTTAATAATGATTCTCGGCTGGGCTCGGTGGCTCAGCCTGTATGTAATCCTGGCACTTTAGAAGGCCAAGGTGAGTGAATTGCCTAAGACTGCGGGTTTGAGACCAGCCCAGGTAACTCGGCAAGACCTCATCTCTACAATAACTAAAAAATTAGTGGTAGCACGCGCCTGTCATTCCAGCTACTTGGAAACCTGAGGTGGAAGGATCGCCGGAACCCAGGAGGTTGATGCTGGGGTTGCAGTGAGTGTGCCACTGCACTCCAGCCTGGGCAGTGGAGTGAGATTCCAACTCACAAAAAAAAAAAAAAAAAGATTCTCTACAGATAACAAATATTTCCCCACAAAAGACAACTTTGCAGGGCTATTTCAAAAGATGTTAAATAAACATATTTTGAAATAAAATATTGTTCTTTCCTTTAGGGCCTGTTATCGGTCATGTGATGCCATACCAAAGTCAGGTTGGAATTTGTTATCTTATTTCCACAGAGTCTGTTTTATCAGTTTTATGATCTCTATTTTAATGCATAAACTCTAAAAGGGAAGGTATATAACGAAGTGGCATGATGCTCAGGAAGGAAGCTGATAGTGCAAATGTTTAGCTGAAGCGTGACAGGAAACCATGTCTGGGCCCTAAAGGCTCACCAGATTTCCCAAGCATTTTTACTCCAGCTTTTCATCTGTTTGCTTCAAGACTTTTATTCATCTGGCTCAATACACCTAGAATGTTCAATACCAGCAGCATATGAAATTGTTTTGTATTCCTCCAAGCTCCCATCCTACCCCCAATTTCATTGAGATATAATTGAAGTATACTAAACTGCACACATTTAAAATCTACAACTTGATCCATCGAATATATGTATATATCATTATAATCAAGATAACTAACATTTCATCACTGCCAGAAATTTTCTTGTGCCCATTTTTATTTATTTATTTTTTGAGTTGAAATCTCACTCTGTCGCCTAGGCTGGAGCACAGTGGCACACTCACGGCGATCCCAGTGTCGACCTGCTGGGCTCAGATGATCCTTCTGCCCCAGCCTTCCGAGTAGCCAGAACTATAGGCACACGCTACCACACCTGGCTAATTTTTTTTATTTATTGTAGAGACAAGGTCTTGCCAAGTTGCCCGGGCTGGTCTCGAACCCGCGGGCTCAGGCAATGCACTCGCCTTGGCCTCCCAAAGTGCTGGGATTACAGGTTGAGCCACCGAGCCTGGCCTCTTGTGCCCATTTTTAATCCATCCTTCCCACCATTCCTATTTCCACCACTCTGTTTTTTGATGTTATAGATGAGATTGCATGTTTTAGAATACATATAATTGTATATAAAGTATTAATTTGTATATAAATTGAATCATGCAGCATGCGGTTTTTTTTTTGTCTAGCTTCTTTCATTTATCATAATGATTTTGAGATTCATCCATGTTATTGCCTATGTTCACAATGTGCTATTTTTTAATGGCTGAGTAGTATTCCACAGTATGGATGTACCAAAAATTATTTATACATGATACTGGACATTTTGGTTGCTTCCAGGGTTTTGTTTTTTGCTATTACAAATAAAGACTCGCTATGAAGTGTACAAATCTTTGTATAGGCATGTGTTATTCATTCCTCTTGGGTAAATGCCTAATAGTAGAATGGCTAAATCATATGATGGATGTGTGTTTAACATTTTAAGAAACTATAACACTATTTCTCTTTTTTTTTAGTTGGAGTCTCATTCTTGTCTCCCAGGCTGGAGTGCAGTAGCATGCTCACGGCCACCACAGCCTTGACCTGGTGGGCTTAGGCGATCCTTCCGTCTCAGCCTTCCAAGTTGCTGGAACTACAGATGCACACCACCATGCCCGGCTAGTTTCTTTGTGATTTGTTGTAGAGATGAGGTCTCACCAAGTTTCCCAGGCTGGTCTCGAAACCCTGGGCTCAGGCAATTCTCTCGCTTCGGCCTCCCAACGTGCTGGGATTACAGGCTGAGCCACCATGCTTGGCCTACACCATTTTTCAAAGTGGTTTCTATCATTTTACATTCCTGCCAGTAGTGTATGAAAATTAGTGATTGCACCATGTCCTTACCAACACTTGGCATGACCAGTCTTTTTAATTTTAGCCATTCTAATAAGTGTATAATGGTATCTATTTGTGGTTTTAATTTTTATTTCTAGAGCAACTAATGATGTTGAACATCTTTTCATGGACTTATTGGCCATTTAAATATCTTTTTTTTGGTAAAGTGTTCAATTCTTTTGCATATTTCCTTATTGTGTTGTTTTCTTATTATCCAGTTGGAGAGGTCTTTGTTTTTGGATACAAATTCTTGGTCTTTTATGTATGCTGCAAATAAACATTGACTCACAGTCTGTGGCTTGTACTTTTGATTTCTTAACAATAACTTTCAAAGAATAAAAGTTTTTATTTTGATGAAGTCCAATCTATCAATCTTTTAATAGCTCATGATTTTTTATGTTCTAAGAAACTTTTGCTAATCCCAAGGTTGCAAACATTTTTCTCTTATTTTTTTCTATAAGTTTATAGTTTTAGGTTTAGATCTGTAATCCATTTTGAGATAATTTTTGTGTATTGTTTGAGTTAATTTTATGTATGTTTCATTTTTCCCACATGGATATCCATCAGACCTAGCACCATTTACTGGAAAAACAAGATAAGGTTTTGAGATGTAACCACTTTTCTGATTAATTTTGCTAGGAAATCTTTCTTCTCAATGATCAGTATGTCTCAGGGAACATACTATAAGGGGTAGAAGTAGACTGTTATCTTTTTTTGATGTAGACAGCATACTTCTAATGTAGCTATATATGAGATTACTCATTTTTGTTGTGGTTGTTATTCTTTTGTTAGCTACATTACACCATCAACTCATATTAAGTTTAGAGACAGCTAAAATCCCTACATCTTCCTTACATGTGCTGTTCTTTAGTCATATCACCTCTATCCCAGCTGAATTTTGAAATTCAAGTCTATGATTTTATATTTTTGAGCATTAAATGTTGTCTGGCTTGCTTTGGTCCATGTTTCCAATCTACTGATTCTAATTTTGTTGAGCAGCAGAGTTTGGTGTCATCAACAATTTCCATCTGCTGGTCTCAGTAACTCAGGGTATACCAGTCACCTGTGGCAGGTACGGGGGTCCATAATGTTCCAAAGAGTTATTCATTCAATCTCTACTCATTTATTCTCTATCTTTTGGAGCCTTGGGGTGCATGGATGGATGAATACAAGTTTGTCAGCTCACAAGTTTCCTGTCTAGACAGGAATGAAGCCAGTCATTGTTATAGAATGTAGTCTACAACAGTAGAGGAAAGTGTTCTGGGGGCACAGAGGAGACACATTCAATCATTATGAGATGTCACAGAAGATGGTCAAGTATGTGCTGTTACCCTAATTCTCTCACTCTGCTTTATGGTAACACTCTCAGTTTCAAAGAGTATTACCCAATCAGTAAATTCCAAACCCCAAGTTACCCAGACTTGAAGGAATCAGGAGGACAGGATGGCAGATGTCATTGGACTTCCTGTGGACACAGATGACTAAAGACCAAGTAGCTTTCCTCTACTTCTTCCCCCTATGCTTTGGCGAGACCCTGGGATTGTGTGAGGTTCTAAAGAAGGACTGAGGTAGTTTTTCCTGTTGTCCAGCAGAATGGGGACTTGAGTCAGAAATACATAGAGTCATGGACTATAAAGCAAGTTCTAGGTCTTGAACTTCTGAATTCAGAGCTTAAATTTATATTCATCACACACTCAAGGTGAAACACACACACACACACACACACACACACACACACACATTTGTAGAGACAGACTCTCACTATGTTGTCCATGCTGGTCTCAAACTCCTGGCCTCTAGCAATCTTTCCATCTTGGCCTCCCAAAGCACTAGGATGGTAGTCCTGAGCCACTGTGCCCAGCCCTCAAGGATACTTAAATTTCCTTCTGCCTTTATTCCAACCCACATTCTTTCTTTGCAAATCATTCTTAAGGCAGGGGGAACAAATCATCACGTTGGCACTCCAGCTAACTCATACAGTGCTCATCCTCAATCTTTCTCTGTCCTACATAGTAATGTTTTTAGTAAAGCAACATTAGACAAAGTTCAATGCCATGATAGAGAGAGGCTGGTCCTACTGCACTCCCCTCCCCATCCAACAATACTGGACACTCACCAAAGGATGGCTTTGGTAACAGACAACCCAAACTACATTCCAGGTCCATTTTTATGAGTATCAGGTGTCTAAAGAAAGTTATCTGAGCGACAGAGTGAGACTCCAACTCAAAAAAAAAAAAAGTTATTTAAGTGACTCAAATAGAGATTAAAAGCTTTATTCAACTGATACACATCAGAGAGCACCTAAAGGACAGGTGACCCCAGATTAAAGCAGGGTTAGGATTTGTGGAGGGTAGAGGAAGGCTGAATACATAAACTTACGGCTTTGGCTTAGGCAGTTTAATCAAAACTCATAGTTGGAGGTCATTCTTGTCTTTGTGCCTTCTGTTCAAGGTCATTGGTGTAATTTCAATACCATCAAAATTGTATTTTCTAAGAAGTATTTTTGCAAGCCTTGTGTCTTATTGTCTGGTCAAAGTTCACAATGTGTATGAGATACATAGCAAAAAATAAAGAAAAGGGGACAATGTGTCAAACTCAAAATAAAAATGTATAGCTCAATCTCTAAATTTAGTGTCTAATCTGAGAAAAAAGACTTGCAATTCAGGGCACACACACAGACTGGGTGGTTTTTGGAATGTCTGAAAAGCAAAGAGAAGGTTGAGTGTCTTATTAAAAATTTTAAAAAAGGAGTATTGCTTGTAGTCCTGAGAGAAATTTCACTGGTATTAGTAAAGTTCTGGGGAGTTGGCAAGCTCCAATTGGTGGGCAACTGTGGCGGGCAACTGTGGTGGGCAAAATTAGTACTAAAGTACTGTGGTGGGCAAAATTAGTACTAAAGTTGAAACAAGTTATCTCAGCTATAGATAAAATTGGTTTTAGGTTACAACAGGAAATTTCAGCTGCCAGATTTGCAGAGAATTACATTTCTAGAGCAATGTTATATACCCTCAGTGCTTTCTCCCCTAACTTCTCAACTCTGATTAAGTTGGGTATAACAAGAATGACTCAATTTGAACTTTCACAAAGGGAAGAGAGAAATATGGCCCTCCATCATGTGGACATTAGTTTTCTCATACAGAAATCACAGATTGCATCACAAATGAGAGTATGTAGGCAAGAACATTTGGGGAACTGACATATGCCACTCAGATGCAGAGTTCCCTGGCCCCGATTCCTGAAGGTCATCACTGCAGAGCCTTCTATAGTGCCTGATTTCTTCCTGCTCTGCCAGAGAAACATCCCTGTTCCTCTGCTCAGACACAGGATCATGCTTTGTGGTCACCTGAAGTGGGGTCTGTGAAAGAAAGCAGAATCTGGGGATCTCAAACTCACTATGGCAATGGAAAAGTTAAGCATGGGAACTGAGACACACACACACACACACACACACACACACACACACACACACACACACACACACACACACACACACATCCCTGCCTTCCTTTTGAAAGTGCCTGTATATAATTAATATAAGGCCATGGGAATAAAAACTGTAGAAGAGACTCAAGTCCTACAAAGTTACAGCTATGGCTAAAAATTAGGAAATCTGTTGTTTCTAAGTTTGCTTTCATTTCAACAGAGAGCAATTGATTATCTCCAAGTCCTAGCATTTGGGGAGGGAGAAAGCTGTCTGTGGGGTTGACAAAAATATATTTTCTTAAACAATGAGCCTAAGGTCACACAGGCCTCCTTGTAGGCATCCTGAGGTTTGCTGACTGAAGTGTGTGAGTGGCTTTAATTTCCAAAGACCTTCCCCCAACCCTAGCATACCTGCCTACTAAACTTTCTCAATAATGGCTAACTGTTCAAGGGTCAGTAACCAATGATCATGGGATTTGCTTTACAGATAGCCTCTCTATTATAAAATGTAACAAATGATGTTTGAGATATTTTTCAGACTTTACTCACTGGTGGACCCATGATGCCACCCAGACCCAGGACACATACAAAGGAGCTGACTTGGCTGGTCTGTGACTCCCTCCCAGAAACTGGCTCTGTGCCAGACAATTTCAGCACCCCCATGACTTCATCTCCAACCAATCAGAATCAGTAGTGCCTATGCCCTAACCCCCTTCCTACCAAATTATTCCTTAAAAAATGCTAGCCTGATTCTTGGGGAGGCAGATTTGGGAACTATCTCCCATTCTCCTCACTAGATTGCTTTGTATTTATTAAACTCTCTATTGCAATGTTACTGTCTCAGTACACTGGCTCTTTTCTGTGCAGTGGGCATAAGAACACTGTCAGGCTATAAAACTTTTGCTCACAAATAGATAGCTGTAATGATAGAAGGCTACTTATCTCCCTAGATGCCCTTCTTCACAAATTGCTCACAAGGAAATTCCTTGTGGGCCCCCCAAATTTTCAGAATATATATCTCACTTGTGGACAAGCCCTGAAGCAGTATTCTGTTGGTTCTTCCTCTATCATTCCACATGTTTACTTTATCTTATGTGAAATGTGTTTTTCAGAGCACAAGACAACACATAACTGACTATTCCTTTACCCCCCTTTTCATAAGCAAAATGTAAATTCACTGGCTATTCAAAGCATTCACAAGAAGGTAAGTTTTTGCTTACCCTCCACCCATTTTTTTCCCTCATACCTCTCCTGCCATTTTCAGGACATATTTTCAGGACATCTAACTTAATGGAATTTCCCTTTAAATTCTGAAGCCACAAAAACTCAAGCTGGAAAGAGCAGAGATCACAGAGGTTACTATGACTTGTATTTCTTTTTCCTGGGCACTTCCTAAACCTTGGCAAAAGAAACCTCAAGATCATTGAGACACTTTGGTCTTTTTTTTTTTTTTTGAGTTGGAGTCTCACGCTGTTGCCCAAGTTGGAGTGCAGTGGCACACTCACGGACACCCCAGCGTCAACCTGCTGGGCTCCGGCTAACCTTCTGCCTTAGCCTTCCAAGTAGCTGGAGCTACAGGCGCACACTACCGTACCTGGCTAATTCTTTTGATTTATTGTGGAGATGAGGTCTCACCAAGTTGCCTGGGCTGGTCATTTGGTTTTTTTTTTTTTCCAGTTTACAAGCCAAAAGGACAATGTTCACCTCTGTAAGCCCTAAGATCCTGAGACTTTTTAGTTCTGCTTAGTCCAGACTTTTCCTGCAGCCTTTTTTATTGATCGGTTTATCTTCCTAGTGTGTTAGGCCGCTGTCCTGGCCTGCTGAGTAAGCTTCACCAGCCCCTCCTGTTACCCAAGCCATCTTCTCCTCCAGCCTCATTGTCTCAGGCTTGTTTGTTGGTCCTTCTGCTGGTCCTTCAAACTCTCAGGTCTCCTTCTTTCCAGCAGACCCTCCTCTTTGCCTCTCTTCCTGGGCACTCTCCATCAAAGGTGTGGCCTTTCCATTTGGAAAATCCCAGTGGCCCTCTGGCAGATGTCTACATGAGCTTGGTCGGCTGTTTCCACTGATGTTGGAAAGGGAGTCATGGAGATGTATATGTGGGAACCCCAGGCGTGGAACTTGGAATTGCTCCCCTGCCTTAGAACATGGGGGTTTACCATCTGCTGGAAGAGGACACACTCCCTCCTTTTTCAAAACAGAGATCTGACAACACTCTTTTTGTCTCTAATTTAAGTAGTCATGTCTTCTGGGAGAGGAGGACAATTTTTGGATTCCCTCAAGTTAGAATGGTTTGTCTGCCCTTGGCTATTTTACAGATGAGGAAATTTAACCCAACCTTCCTAGAGGAGGGGCATGAAGGTAATAATGACTGTGCTATTTCCCTGCTGCATTGTCCCTTTCTCCCTGGCAGAGGTGTGGATAGGGCCCCAGTTTGGACACAGGATGAGTATTTAAAAGGCACCCCTGCTGAGTAGACATATTGCTAAAAGCTCCCCTTTTGAACAGTTGAATTTCAAAAAAAGACCTCAGGGTGACCGCCTTAGCAGACAGAGCACAAGTGGGATTTTTATTTACTCTCCGGGGAGCCCCTTTGTATCTGGCACAAACTGCACAAACTGTGGTAACACTGTGAAAGACACCAACTCAAATTCAGCTTGCTCCTCCTCCATGCTCCAAAAGTCCTCCATCCATCTCATCATGACAATGCTCTGATTGGATATCAACACTAATTGGCACAAATAATAGGCCATGGAGTATGGTATGGATAATATATTTAATGTATTTCATTAGAATGAGTTTCATGTCAATCAGTTCAGATCATTCTAACCTCATTAAAACACATTTTCAGGACACTTAAGTTACTGGCAGTTTGGGAATGCCCCAAACCTCCTGCCTTCCATCCTTTATTTTGAAGTATTTCAATCTCTTAAGAAACTTCCTCTTCTGACCCAGCACAGTTCTAGCGGCCTTGGGCTCTGACTTCTTGCCCATTTTTTTCTCCTTCGTTTCTTCTATCTGCTGTCCTGATACTGCAAAGAACTTTCCATCGCTTGGGCAGCTTTCAAAACCCCATCACTTAAGTCTCCTTTGTCCCAGTTTTCTCAAGACTTTTATACTCCTGGAAATCTCTCTTTAAGGGAGCTCAAACATTCAAAGAAAGAAACCATTTGTTTTCATCACCTTCAACATGTCAGAAGAAAACAGTGAGGGCCTTAGTTTTAGTCACGGCTGTGTCTCCAGTACCCATAGTGGTCCCTGGGTGAGATGGGGGCCATCAAATGATTTCAAGAGATGAGAAGCATGGTCTGAAACACTTTTCATAGGTTCAGTCTGGTGGCAAGGGTAGAAGCAGGCAGAGCCTGTAGGTACAGAGGCTGTCCCAAAAATCCAGACAAGATTTTTTTTTTTGAGTTGGAGTCTCACTCTGTCACCCAGACTAGAGTGCAGTGGCCGCTCCCGGTCACCACAGCCTCGATCTGCTGGGCTCCGGCGATCCTTCCGCCTCAGCCTTCCTAGTAACTGGAACTACAGGCATGCGCTACCACGCCCGGCTAATTTTTGATTTATTGTAGGGATGAGGTCTCGACAAGTTGCCCAGGCAGGTCTCGAACCCATGGGCTCAGGCAATCCACTCACCTCGGCCTCCCAAAGCACTGGGATTACAGGCTGAGCCACTGAGCCCTGCTGGACAAGATTTTTTTAGTGCTGGCTTGGACAAGTCATGAGAATGGTAAGAGAGGATCAGACACATGGTGAGAGTAGATACAATAGGTTTTACTGACTGATTCAATGTGAGATGTGAGGAACAGAGAGGATTTTGGTTTGAGCAGGTGTAAGGTTGAAATGTCCATTTATTATAGTGAGATGAAGAGATGAGGATTTAAGTTAGGGTGCCCATCAAGCATCTATGGGCAGACACCTGGTAGGAAGCTGGAGATGAGGGTCCAGAGCTCAGAGGAAAGATCTGTGCTAGGTTGAGATATAAGTACCATGGTCATCAGCAGATAGATGGGGGTCTAAAGCCCTAACCCAGTGACATTGCCAAGGGAGTGAGGGTGAATGTAGAAGCCCTGGATTGAATCTTATTAACCACAAAGCAGTCTGAGCATCCAAAGAATGATGGCAGATATCATTGAAACATATCAAATATACAATAATCCGTGTGTTGATGATACTCCCAAACTCACAAGCTCATTGTCAGTCCCCTCTACCTTCTAATGTTTAGGTATTCCTCATTGTTCTTCATCCAGAGAGAACATCCCTTCTTGTGGTCCAGTGCAAGTATGGTTTTATTTGTTTTTCTGTCATTTTAAGAATTGGGCTGGTGAGGGAGGTTGAGTATGTGCTTAGTCCACCTTGTTGATCTTACAATTCTGAATGTTGCTAAGTGAATAAAGAGATGAAGTTGACTATCATAGAAGAAGAGGGGTTTCTTAAATTAGAGCTCTCTGAAATAATACCATAAATGTCCTTTCCCTGACTCTCTCACTCACTCATTTGTTAGCAAAAACTTGCTGGTTACCTACCACGTGCAGCAATTATGCCAGTGACTAAGAATGAAAAGGGGAATGCACATGGATGAGGTCTTAGAATTTCATGAGAGCACATTCTAAAGGGAGAGAGAGATTCAGGATTACATCTTTGCATGGGGATAATTGAAAGATGTAGAGAAAGCATCAGAATCTCCCTGGGAACTCAGAGAAGGCTTCCAGGAAGAGATGACACATTTGAATGAATTTTAAAGCATGTTTGGGTGTATCTATATAAAGATAGGAAAGGAGAAAGCCATGGGTATTTTAGACAGAAGGAGCAGCACATGCTAATGCTGGAAGGACATGAAACAGCCTGACTGTTTTGGTGCCTAAAGGCTGATTTGATATAATTAAAGCCAAGAACGCTTATGAAAAATGGAAGGAGGTGAGGCAGGGAAGTCTAGGCCACAGATGAATTTTGAAGTCAGCTCAAAGAGTTCCCGAGGAAACAAGAGGACATTGAAGGTTTGCAGGCAGGAGTGTGACATGATGAGCTTTAGAAAAGTTACTCTAGATGCAAAGAGATGAGGCATGAGATGGAAGTCAAGGATATTTTGGAAGCAATAATGGCCAACCATATATGAGGAAATGAAGACCTGAACAAAAGCAGTGACAATGGGATTGGACAGAACAAGGCAGATGAGAGGTACCTAGCAGGCAAAGTCTACAAAACTTAGTGACTGTTGAATGTGCAGAGTGAATAAAACTGAGGGATTTAAAACATTTCTGGATTCCTATAATGATTGACTGGATTGGGTGATGTCATTTACTGAGTGGAACACAAGAGACAGAATAAGTTTGGGGCAGAAGATAGTTGTAGTGAATTGAACAGTGTCCCCACAAAACTCACATCTACCAGGAACCTCTGAATGTAAAATTTTTGGAAACAGGATTTTTTCTGCAGATGTAATTAGTTAAGGATCTTGAGATTAAATCATCCAGAATTTAAGGTAGGCCCTAAGTCCAATGACCGATGTCTTCAAAAGAAGAGGAGAGGCCACAGAGATGCGAAGATGAGGGAAAGAAGTTCATGTGAAGACTGAGGCAGAGACTGGCTTTCCACAGGCTGAGTAATGCTTGGAGCCACCAGATGCTGGAAGAAGCAAGGAAGGAATCTCCCCCAGAGCCTTCAGAGGTAGCATGGCTCTATCAACACCTTGATTTTGGATGTAACCTCCAGAACTCTGAGAGAATAAATTTCTGTTTTTAAGGCATTGTTTGTGGAAATTTGTTACAGCAGCCCTAGGAAACTGATACAATGGTGAATTGAACTTTGGACTTCTTATTCTTGGGTATATTACTTATCTCTTGCCATAAAATAAAATCCTGAAACATACTGGTTTAAAGCAAAAAGCATTTATTGTCTCATATTTTCTGTGAGTCAGGAATTTGGGAAATTTTTAGTTGAGTGATTCTGTCTAGAGTTAACACTCATGCAACTGCAGTCAAGATATCAGCCAAAGAGGCAGTGTTCTGAGAGTTTAACTGAAACTGGGGGGGAGGGTCCACTTTCCACTCTCAAGATGGTTCATTCACATGGCTACTGGTGAGGGACTCAGTTCTTTATCTTGTGGGTCTCTCCATAGGGCTGCTCACAGCACTGGTAGCTGGATGTCCCCAGAATAAGTGAAGTGTGTGTGTGGTGGGGGAGAGAGACAGAGAGAGAGAGAGGGAAATAGAGAGACACAGAGAGACAAACAGAGAGAGAGAGAGAGAGAGAGAGAGAGAGAGAAAGAGAGAGAGAGACCAAGACACAATGCCTTTTAATTACCTAGTTTTAGAAGTTACACAGTGCCACTTCTGCTTTATTCTATTCGTTGGAAGTGAGTCACTAGGTTCAACTTGCACTAAAGAGGAGGGTAATTAGACTCCACCTCTTAAAGGAATGAGTTTCAAAGAATTTATGGACTTACTTTCAAAGCTATCATACTGCTTTCCAATCATGTTTAAAATGCTTTGTCAATGAAATTTATCAGGCGTTGCCTCCAGAATCTTACTCAGATCTAAGCCTAATCATATTATCCTCTGCTTAAAACCTTTCAATGGTTTTCTTTTACCAATGGAAGAAAGTCTTGTAAGCTCTTCATGCTCTGCCCTTGTGTAATCTCCATCTATATTTCCTGCCTCTCATTTAACAGGCAATCTGTTCTTCAGCCACATTAAATTTCACAGTTCTCTGAGTGTGCCATCCTTTACACAGATCAGGCAGAGCTCTTTCTGATCAGTCCTGCCCACTCCTGGCTCACACAGAGGTCGGAGGAAGACCTGGCACAGTCATCTGGAGCTGCATCTCCCTTGTGGAATTCTCGGGTTTTAGAAGTAGAAAAAGCACTTAAAAGGCTTCATTTTTAGTCCTAAATAGATCTACTTAGCCCATAATTCAGAAGTCATTTTTAAAGAAAAATAAAAGTGACATGGCTGTGATTCCTGTTGTTCTTCCTCCTGCTTATTTGTCTGGATAGTATCTGGTCTGATTTGCGGTATTTGTGGGAGTTCTTTGCAGAGACACCCAAGGGATCTTTGACTTTCTGAGCCTAAGGAGCTGCCCACCCATCTGGGCTACCCACATGACTTTGTGATACAGGTGAGGAAATGAGAGGTTTAAAGGACAGGAGGCTGCAGCCAAGAAGTTTAAGTCTTTGGAGTTACAGGTCATGCCAAGTTCCAGTATGTGGCCATAATGCTGTTCCTGAAGCATTAGGTTGAATCATATGAAGTAACTGATTTGTGGGTAAAAAAACAATTATCATATTGTTAATTAGTCAGGTTAGCAGGAGCTCTCAAAAGTATGATTCATTAACTTTGGCACAGACACCAGGGATATGTTTTGCTGCTATTTAAAAGCAATTATTTTTTAATATGTTTGTTAAGAAAATGGTTTTAAACTTTATTTCTGCCTTTCAATTTAGGAGTGATAGTTCCTATATTTCAATGTTATGTAGTTGTTATAATAATTGTTATAATTATTATATTGTTATATTAAATTAGCATGGGTGAAGGTCACTAAGGTTGAGTTTTGGAACTTGGTTTCAGGTCAAAAAGCCTTGCTTACATATATGTATTCTTTGCCCTTCTAAAGAAAGGACTAGCTAGTTTTCTCTTTTCACTTTTTCATTTTCACCTCACTTGACTGATAATTTGCTCTTGGAAAGCTGACTATCATGTTGGAAAAAGTAGATTTGGCTCTGCCTTGGTCATTGGAAAACTTATTTTTCAGCTTTCTTCATCACAGATGGGTCAAAAACCATGATCTTGCTTGCATATGTCAATTAGTCCATACCATTGAAATCTAGAAGCTATCACTCCTAAATTGAAAGACAGAAATAAAATTTAAAAAACATTTTCTTAACAGATATATTAAAAATAATTACTTTTAAATCACAGCAAGACATACCCCTGGTGTCTGAGCCAAAATTAGTGTGTTATACTTTTGAGAGTTTCTGCTAACCTGACTATTGCATTTGCTGGAATATTGCACTGACAGGAGAAAAGGCATTCTCATGACCAGATACTAAATGGACATCATCTCAAAGAATTACCATAATATTCTTTATAGCTTATAATTTTATAGACTGACGCAAGCAGCTTTTGTCCATCAAAGGCTTTATAAATGGCAAGGAAAATAAGTATCCCATGGCTGACATCTATTAACAAAATGAACATCCTGGGCACACTATTTCATGACTCCCAATGGCTCCCAGAGGTACAATTAGGACTGAATTTTTCATGAACATAAACATCATTTTCTTTGTCCACTATGCTGTGCTTTGTGCTAGACTATTTCCGACACTCCACTCAGGAGAGCAGAAAAGGAGAGAAAAGAGTTATAGCCACAGTGACGGAAATGATTTTTCAACTTGCTCTAGGGCAGAGGTCCTCAAACTTTTAAAACAGGGGGCCAGTTCACTGTCCCTCAGACCGTTGGAGGGGCGGACTATAGTTTAAAAAAAAACTATGAACAAATTCCTTTTTTTTTTTAAACCATAGTCCGCCCCTCCAACGGTCTGAGGGACAGTGAACTGGCTCCCTGTTTTAAAAGTTTGAGGACCCCTGCTCTAGGGGTTCTCAGGCCTCTACCATGGAGCTGGGAGGCCTCTTCCAGGCAGAGCTCTCCTGAGCAGTCCTGCCCACTCCTGGCTCACGCAGAGGAAGATCCAGTACAGTCATCTGGAACTGTATCTCTCTTGCGGGACGCTCAGGTTTTGGCAATAGAAAAACTTCTTTAAAGGTCTGCATTTTTAGTCCTAAATAGATCTGCTTAGTCCATACTGATTAAGTCATTTTTAAAGAAAAATAAAAGTGACATGTCTGCAATTGTTCTTGTTCTACTCCTGTTTATTTGGTTGCATAGTATCTGGTCTGGTTTTGCCAATGGAATGTATCAGTCACTGCCCCCAGAATCTTACTAAGATATAGTTCTAATCATGTTATCCTCTGCTTAAGACATATCCTCTGCTTAAGACATATCAATGGTTTTCTTTCACCAGTGGAAGAAAGTTCAAATTCTATAGCACAGCCTGAAAGCTCTTCATGCTCTGCCCTTGAGTGATCTCCATCTATATTTTCTGCCTCTTCTGTAATAGGAAACCTATTCTCCAGTCACATTACATTTCTTACAATCCTCTAATTGCATCTTCCTTTATACAGTTCTGGGACATAATTCCCCCTCAGTCTCCACTTGGCTAAAAATATCCTTCAAAAGTAAAGTCAAGTTCTGACAAAATAGGTATGTCTCAATCCAAAGGCCAGTTTCTTATTTAATGAGGAAATACTGAAGACATTCCTGTTGGAGACAGAAACAAGGTGAGGAAGTAACTATCATCATTACACATTAACATCAGAAAAATGAAATACCTAGGAATAAGTTAAATAAGAAATG
This sequence comes from Carlito syrichta, assembly GCF_000164805.1. NCBI lineage: Eukaryota > Metazoa > Chordata > Mammalia > Primates > Tarsiidae > Carlito > Carlito syrichta. The sequence goes on along the minus strand of NW_007255294.1, from coordinate 572,321 downwards.
TGTAAATGTCTAAAACACTCATGAAAGCCCAAAATTAGACCTAAACCAATCAAAGATAGAATGTATTCTTAGCTAGGAAGACAGAAACATAAAGATTTCAATACTCCTAAAACAATTTAAAGAATTTAATGTGATCCCTATGAAAATAACAAAGATCCCCATTACCCTGGAACTTGACAAGGTAAATATGAAGTTCTTAGGAGAAATAAAAAGGCAAAAAATACTAGATCTAGCCTTACCATTTATTAAAACATACTAGAAGTCCTCAATAATTGAACTGATGTATTGGTAAGTGAAACAGATACCAACAATAAACAAACAGAAATCCAAATTAAAAGCAAAATCCCATTCACAATAGCCACACACACAAAAAATACCTTGACATCTTCCTAACCAAAGACATGAAAGACCTTTACTATGAAAACTACAAAACACTGCTCAAAGAAATCAAAGGTGACACTAACAAATGTAAAAATATTCCATGTTCATGGATTGGAAGAATCAAAATTGTTAAGATGTCCATCCTACCTAAGGTAATCTACAGATTTAATGCAATACCCATTAAATTACCAGCAGTGCTTTTCTCAGATGTGGAAACAACAATACAGGAATTCATATGGAGACATAAATGACCTCGAATAGCCAAAACAATCCTCAGCAAACAAACAAACAAACAAACAAACAAAACCCTCCAAAACAAAAAACAAAGTGGGAGGTATCATACTCCCAGACTTTAAACTTTATTTTAAAGCTATAATAATCAAAACAGCCTGGCACAAGAACAGACATATAGACCAATGGAACAGGATAGAGATTCCAGAAGCAAAACCTCAATTTCTCAACCAACTCATCTTTGACAAAGCCCCCACCACCAACCACTGGAGAGTGGAGAACCTATTCAGTAAATGGTGCTGGGAAAACTGGCTGATCACATGCAGAAGATTAAAACAAGACCCCTGCCTATCACCATACACAAAAATCAACTCTAAATGAATCAAAGATCTAAACGTAAAACCTCAAACTATAAGAACCTTAGAAAATACCCTTATGGAAACTGGACACCCTATGGAAATTGGAAATGGCAGCCAATTCCTGATCAAAGCCCCAAGTGCTCATGCCATAGGAGATAAGATAGACAAGTGGGACCTCATCAAACCAACAAGCTTCTGAAAACTCAAGAAACCATCAAGAAAGCAGGAAGACAGCCCACAGACTGAGAAAAAATATTTGCCAACTGAATGTCTGGCAAAGGCCTAACATCTGGGATCTACAAGGAACTCAAACATGCTAAAAAGGAAAAAACAAACAGCCCCATTACAAAATGGGCAAAAGATATGAATAGACACTTCTCAAAAGAAGACATACAAGCAGCCAACAGATATGTGAAAAAATGCACAGCCTTACTAGTCATCAAAGAAACGCAAATTAAAACCATACTGAGATATCACCTAACTCCAGTCAGGAGGACTATCATCATTAACTAAAAAACAACAGATGTTGGAGAGGATGCGAGGAGAAGGGGCACTTCTACACTGTTGGTGGAAGTGTAAACTAATACAACCTCTGTGGAAAACAGTTTGGCGATTCCTAAAAGATCTGTAAATCAACCTTCCATACAACCCCACAATCCCCCTACTGGGAATATACCTGGTAGAACTCAAACCACTCTATGAAAAAGATACCTGCATATGTATGTTTATTGCAGCATTGTTCACAATAGCAAAAACATGGAACCAACCGTGCTGCCCATCAAAACAGGGAATATTATGCAGCCATCAAGAAGGACAAAATTATGATCTTCACAGTAACTTAGATGGGCTTAGAGTCTATAATACTGAATGATCTATTACAGAAACAAAGAACTGAGTATCACATGTTCTCACTCATAAGTGAACTTTGAACAACTATCATAGCACTATAAGAAAAGGATTGGCAGTAGCAGGAAACTGCTGAGGGGCGGGGGGATATGGGATTGACAGTAGTGGAAATCTGCCGGGGCAGGGGGGGCACACCTCACCAACAAGGATACTTGCATAATGAACATTGTATGCCTAACCCTGAATTGCACCCCACATCTTAAAAAAAAAAGAAATCAGACAGATCAATGGAACAAAATAAAAAGACCCAAGTAGACCCAATGCACACACTAATCCAGTACACATTAAAGATATCTCAAATCACCAAGGAAAATGGAATGTTTGAGAATTGGTTTGGGGCCAGGCTCGGTGGCTCAGCCTGCAATCCTAGTATTTTGGGATGCCAAGACGAGTGGATTGCCTGAGCCCGCGGGTTCAAGACCAACCCAGGCAACTTGGTGAGACTTCATCTCTACAATAAATCAAAAATTAGCCATGCATGGTAGCACATGCCTGTAGCTCTGGTGACTTGGAAGGTAGAAGCAGAAGGATTGCCTGAGCCCAGCAAGTTGATGCTGGGGTGACCCTGAGTATGTCACTGCACTCCAGCCTGGGAGACAGAGTGAGACTCCAACTCAAAAAATAAAAATAAAAAAGAATTGGTTTTGAATATATGATGACTTACACTGGAATCTTGTTCTGCTGATGAGTTGCTGTTAAGACTTAAAGCATCCTGGGATGCCAAATGTACTCTCCACACCTGCTTTGCAAAATATATGTCTCCACTGTATGCATCTATGGGATCCAAATGTCATGTCTGTAAAACTAAAAGTACTTGGAAAAATGAAAAAACAAAAGAGAATTGGTTTTGAGACAACAGAATAGCCATTTGGGAGAAGATCATACTGGTTCCATATTTCATACACATGTTAGGATCAACTTTAAATAGATTTCAAAAATCTAAATGTAAAACTGAAACTATACAACCTTAAGTGGGTAATGAATTTCTAACTATAACTTAAATATAAAAAAAAATACTTTTAAAAAATTGATAAATTTAACTAAGTAAAAAAAAATGTTTAAGATTTTTTTCATGGCAAAACAAACACCAAAGGCAAAGACAAATGACAAACTGGGGAAAAAAATATTTACAACTTGCATCACATACAAAGGGTCAATCTCCATAACTCATAAATTTTCTTAAGAAAAAGTCACCTGGGCGCAGTGGCTCAAGCCTGTAATCCCAGCACTTTGGGAGGCCAAGGTGAGAAGATTGCCTGAGCTCAGGGGTTCAAGAACAGCCTGGGCAACTTGGTGAGACCTCGTCTCTACAATAAATCAAAAAGTAAGCAGACATGGTAGAGCACACCTGTAGTTCTAGCTACTAGGAAGGCTGAGGTGGAAGGATCATCTGAGCCCAGCAGGTCAAGGCTGTGGTGGCTATGAGTGTGACACTGCTCTCTAGTTGAGCGACGGAGTGAGACTTCGATTCAAAAAAAAGAAAAAAAAATCCCCTTCCCAACGAAAAAAATACTATGGAAAAAAATGGGCAAAAGACATGAATAGACAGTTCACAGAAGAGAAAATACAAATATCCTTTAAACATATGAAAACATTTTCAACCTAATTTATTGTTTAAAAAACTCAGAACTACACAGAGAGATGATATAAGCAAAAATGGTGCAATAAGGATGTTTGAAAATTCCTCCATAAAAGTGAAAAGAACATTGGGGGGGAAATGGTCAGAAACAACATTTTTTTCAGCATTCCAGAAATTAGCATATACTCAAGGCAAATTACTAAATCTTGGTAGGATGCTGAGCTTTGTCGCAGTTTAACTTGCCCTATTTCCAATCTCCCTGCCCAGCTTCATGACAGTCACAGTAAAAACCTGCAGACTGACAGCTGCTGGAAGGGGCAGAATGAGGTTGGTGCTCCTTCAAAGCACCATTCCCAGAAAATTGTCATTATTTGAACTCTTTGATGGTTCTGTGGAAAATCCCACTCATAAGGCTGTCTTTATCTGACCTGACTCATAGCTCACTTAATGCAAACAGCTTTTTCTCCAGAGGCATTTGTTGAAAACAATCAGAAGTAATTGTTTCATAACATAGCTGCCTGAGTTGGTGGATAATAATGAGACAAAAAATAAGTTAACCAAAAGTTTAAAAGGAAAAGCTGAAGAATGATATGTCCACACAGGGCTTTAAAAGCTCGAAAATATTCCTGGGAATCTAGAAAGTGCATGCATGCATAGGGCAGTGCACATGACCAAGGTCATATGCATACTCAGAAAAAACTTGAGAAGACCCTAAGCTCTCACCTCAGCTAAACTTGAGGCTCTGCATAAGCAGGGAGTGAAGGCTAAACTGCCTGAATATTGAAGGTATGCCTCAGCATGCCCCAGAGTCCATGAGCAAAGACCGAGAGAGTTATGGGTTCCATGCTTTAAAGAAATGTCTCTTTATAATCATAAGCTGTTTGCCAAGCTAACCAAGCAAAGAATTTGGTGACTACACATGATAAAAAAACATAGACTTCACAGAATTAGTTCAGAAACATCACTAAACAAACAGCAATAGGAATATCAACAAAAAGCAAAAACAGCAAGCTTTGGGATTAGGAAAGAATATGATTTCCAGAGTTACACATTATATTATTTTGAATGTCTGTTTTTTAACAAAAATTGTAAGACAGGCAAAGAAACAAGAAAGCATGACTCACAGAAAGGGAGGAATGCATGTGGAGAAGTCAATAGAAACTGTCCCAAAGAAAACCCAAACAGGCCGGGCGTAGTGGCTCCTCCCTATAATCATAGCACTTTGGGAGATACAGGCAAGAAGATTGCCTAAGCCCAGGGATTTGAGACCAGCTGGGCAACATGGCAAGACCTTGTCTCTACAATAACTCAAGAAATTAGCTGGGCATGATGGCACACACCTGTAGTTCCAGCGCCTTAGAAGGCTGAAGTGGAGGAATCTCCTGAACCCAGCAGGTAGAGGCTATGGTAGCCATGAGTATGCCGCTGCACTCTAGCCTGGGTGACAGACTGAGACTCCAACTTAAAAAAAAAAAGAAAGCCCAACATTGGACTTACCAGACAAGTATTTTAAATATGCTATTTAAAATATGTTCAAGAAACTAAATTATACCATACTTAAAACTAAAGAAAACTATAAGAATGATGTATCACCAAATAAAGAATATCACTAAAGAAATGAAGATCATTTAAAATAGCCAATCAAATAGGAATTCTGGAGTTGAAAAGTATAATAATTGAAATGAAAACTTCACTAGAAAGGTCAATAACAGATTTGAGTTGGCAAAAGAATCAGCAAACCTGAAGTTAGTCAGTTGAGATTATTCAGTCTGAGAAACAGAAAAAAAAGAATAAAAAATAAACAGAGACTTATTGGACATCATTTAGCTTAACAATATATGCATAATGAGAATGCCAGAAACAAAGGAGACAGAAAACAATGTAGAGAAACATTTGAAGAAATGAGAGCTGAAAACGTCCCGAACTTGATGGAAAATATTAACCCACACATTCAAGAAAATTAATGAACTCCAGGTAAGATAAACTCAAAAAGATATCTAACCACACCAAAATTAAATTGTCAAAACACAAGAAAGAATTTTGAAGTCAGCAAAAGAGAAGCAACTCATCACATGTGAGTAATCCTCAGTAAGATAATTGATAGCTCATCAGAAAACATAGAAGTTAGAAGCAATGGGATGAAAATTCAAAGTGCTGAAAGAAGAAAACTGTCAACAAGAATTCTATGCCCCAAAAAACTATTCTTGAAAAATTAAGGAGAAATGAAAATATTCCCAGATAAACAAAAACTGAGAGAAATTTTTGCTAGCAGACAAGAAATATTTAATATCATAATACTATAAGAAAGGGATTGGCAATAGAGGGATACTGTTGGGGTTGGAGGGGGGCACATAACATCAATAATGGTACCTGATCTCAAACCAGGCAAAGTGGGGAGCAAAGGAGGCCCAAACTTTACCTGTATAATGCCCACTTGTGTACCTAATCCCGAGTTGTACCCCACATCTTTAATTAAAAAAAAATTTAAAAAATATATTTATAGGAGTTTTGCACACTGAAATGAAAGGACACTGCACAATAACTCAAATACACAGGAATCAGTACCAATAAAGGCAGGTATACAGATTAATATAAAAGATAACATAAATGTATTTCTTTCTATAGCTCATTTTTCTGAGATCTGATTTAAAAGCCAGCTGCAGGAAGCAATAATAAATCTGTGTTAATGGGTATAAAACATATAAAGATGCAATTTTTACTAATATAATAACAAAAAGAAAGGGAAAAAATAAAATTACATAGGAGACACACTTTTGTAAACTATTGTAATTAAGTTGGCATTAACTTGAACTAGATTGTTTATAAGTTAAGATGTTTTTTGTTTGTTTGTTTGTTTTTTGAGTTGGAATCTCACTCTGTTGCCCAGACTGGAGTGCAGTGGCCGCTCCCGGCCACCGCAGCCTCGACCTGCTGGGCTCCGGCGATCCTTCTGCCTCTGCCTTCCGAGTAGCTGGAACTACAGGCACGCGCTGCCACGGCCGGCTGATTTTTTTTTTAATTTATTGTAGAGACGAGGTCTCGCTGCCCAGGCTCAGGCAATCCACTCACCTCAGCCTCCCAAAGGCTACAGGCTGAGCCACCACGCCCGGCTCATAAATTAAGATGTTAATTGTAATTCCCACAGCAACCACTAAGAAAATAACGCAAGAAGATATAGTGAATTTTTTTAAATGACAAGGGCATTAAAATGGTACACTTAAAAATATCCATTTTACACAAAACAAAGTATTAATGAAAGAATAAAAAAGAACAGCAAAAAGATGTAACATACCAAAATAAGTAGTAAAATGTTAGATGAAACTCCTACTTGATCAGTAATTGCATGAAATGTAAAACACTGAATAATTAAATCCTTCAATTGAAAGGCAGATATTGACAGAATGAATTTTAAAAAAACAGGGCCAAACCATATACTGTCTATAAGAGATCCAATTTAGATTCAAAAACACAGATATATTGAAAGCAATATAATGGAAAATATATTCTATGTGAACAATAATATCAAAAATGGTAAAATACTTAGGAATATATTTATCAAAAGTAGTTCAATACATGTACACTGGAAACTAAAAAACATTGTTGAAAGAAATCAAAGGCATCTAAATAAATGGGAAAACTTTCTGTGTCCATGGATTAGAAGAATTACTATTGTTAAGATGACAATATTCCTAAAATGGATCAACAGATTCAATGCAATCCCTATGACAATTGTAGCTGTCTTTTTTTCTCCAGAAATTGATAATCTGATTCTAAAATGTATATGAAAATTCAAGGGATCCACAAAAGGTAAAACAGTCTTGAAAAAGAAGATCAAATTTAGGGGACTCATATTTCTGATATTAAAACTTACTACCAAGCTGCAGTAATCAAAATGGTGTGGTTCTGGCATAGGACAGACACATGGACTAATGGAATAGAATTGAGAATCCATAAATAAACCCCTATATTTATGGTCAATTGATTTTTGACAAGGGTGGCAAGACAATTCAATGGGGGGGGGGAATAGTCTTTTCAACAAATGACTTTGGAACAACTCAATATCTTTATGCAAAAGAATAAAGTTGGACCCCTAACCCAGATCATATACAAAACAATAAATTAAAATAGATCAAAGACTTATATGTAAAAGATAAAACTATAAAAGTCTTAGAAGGTAACTTAGATCCACATCTTTGTGACCTTGGATGAAGTAATAGTTTCTTAGACATGACACCAAAAGCACAAGCAATGAAAGAAAAAATAGGCAAACTGGATTTCATAAAAATTAAACACATATGTGATTTGAAGGACACTATCAAGAAAGTGCAAAGAGCACACACAATGGAAAAAAATATTTGGAAAATCACATATCTGATAAGGGTCCAGTATCCAGAAGACACAAAGAACTTTTATAATGCAACAACAAAAACAACACCAATTAAGAATGGGCAAAGGATCTGAATAGACATTTCTCAAAAGAAGATATACAAATGGCCAGTACATACATGGAAAGGTACTCAACATTAGTAGCCACTGGGGAAAGGAAAACCAAATCACAATGAGATACCACACCACTGGGATATCACACCACTAGGATAGCTATAATAAAAATGATAAGACAATAGCAAATCTTGATGAGGATATGAAAAAACTGGAACCATCCAACATTGCTGGTGGGAATGTAGAAGGGTGCAGACACTTTAAAATACAGTTTGGCAGCTCTTCAAAAGAATGAATGTAAAATTCTTTAAAAAGTTCAGTAGAGCTACCATATGACACAAGAATTCCACCACAAGAGAATGGAAAACAGGTGTTCAAACAAAAACTTGTACATGAATTTTTATAACAGAATTGTTTATAGTAGCCAAAAACCCCATCAACTGTAATGTCTATTGACTGTTGAATGGGTAAATGTGATACCCTTATAATAGAATATTACGCAGTCATAAAAAGGAACGAAGTATTGATATACACGATAGCACAGATGAAGCTTAAAAACATTGTACTAAGTGAGAGAATCCAGACACCAAAGGCCATATATTGTGTTATTCTATTTATATGAGATGTCCAGAATAAGTAAATCTATATAGACAGAAAATAGATTAGTGGTTGTCAGCGCCCAGAGAAAGAGAGCAACGGGGAGTGATTGCTAATAAGTATGAGGATTATTTTGGGGATGATGAAAATGTTCTGGAATTTGATAATGATGAAGGTTGCACAATCTTATGAATACACTAAAAACCACCAAATTGTACACTTTAAAGGGGTGAATTTTATGGCATGTGAATTATATCCCAAGAAAAAAAACTTACCTGAGATACTATTTATTTCCTCTTATATTGACAAACTTTCAAAAGTTCAACAAGGTGCCCTGTTGGTGAGACTATGGAGGAACATTGCTAGAGGAAATACAAAGAGGTGTGACCTCTATGGAGGAGACTTTGACATAATGGCATTTTGCACTTTCCCTTGGACCCAGCAATCCCAGTTCAAGATATACCACCACAAATGTGAACTAATACATTGTGCCAGTCCATTCAGGCTACCATAACAAGATACCATCCCTTGGGTGGCTTATAAACAACAGATATCTGGGAAGTCCAAGATTAAAGGGCCAGCAGATCCAGCATTTGTTGAGGACTCAATTCCTGATTCATAAGTGGCCATTTTCTTGCTGTGTCCTCACATAGTAAAAGGGGCAAAGAGTATTCTGGGGCATCTTTTGTAAAGGCACTAATCCTATGCATGAGAGCTCCACCATCATGATCTAATCACCTCCCAAAGGACCCACCTCCTAATACCATCACCTTAGGGGTTAGGATTGCAACATGCACATTTTGGGGGAACATAGACATTCAGACCATAGCATTCTACCCCCGACCCTCCAAAATTCATGTCATTCTCACATGGAAAGTGCATTCATAGCACTCTTTCCAGCATCAGCTCAAAAGTCTAAAGTCCAAAGTCTCATCTAAATATTATCTAAATTAGTCATGGTGCCAGGTGCAGTGACTCAAGCCTGTAATCCCAGCTTTGGGAAGCTGAGACAAGAGGATTGCCTGAGCTCAGGAGTTCAAGACCAGCCTGGGCAACTTGGTGAGACCTGATTTCTACAATAAATAAAAAAATAAGCCAGTCATGGTGGCACATGCCTGTAGTTCCAGCTACTTGGAGGGCTGAGGTGAAAGGATTGGCTGAGCCCAGCAGGTTGAGGCTGTGGTGGCCATGATCATGCCACTGCACTCCAACCTGGGCAGCAGAGTGAGACTCTGACTAAAAAATAAAAATAAAAAATAAAAAATTAGATATGGGTAAGACTGAAGGTACAAATCATCCTGAAGCAAATTGCTCCCTAGCTATGAACCTGTTAACCAAACATGCTGTGTACTTCCAAAATGCAACCATGGAGCAGGCAGAGGATAGATATTTCCATTTCCAAGGGAGAAATAGGAAGGAAAGAAGAAGTAGCAGGTCTCAAGCAAGTCCAAAATTCAACAGAGGCAAACTTTATTAGACCTTAAGGCTGAAGAATAATCTTCTTTGGCTCAATGCTCTACCCTCCAGGCCCAGTGTGGCAGGGACTGAAGTCTCACCTTCTGGGTTTACTGGGATGGAGGTCCTGCCTTTAGGACACACTAGGGTGGGTGTTAGGGTTTAGGAGTGTAGGTAGGCCAGTGCTGCAGGAATAAAGCAAAGATTCGCAAAGGAAAGCAAAAGAGTTTATTCATATTCAAGAGAGAATGGGACCAACGCTAAGAGTAAGCATGACCCAGAGGTTTGGGTGCAGGGCTTATTTAAAGCTAAGGCTTTTATGGGAGAATAGGGAATGGGAAAAATTTTCCTTGCAGCTGCTTTCTAGGTGCTGATAACATCTATTAGGTGCCTTGAGGTTGATAGGGCAATGCATATATTGTGACTTCAGGCAGGGGTCTAGAGAGCAGCCACAGAAAGCTGGTCACAATAGATTGTTAGGCCAGCCTGACTTCATCATATACCTGGAAGACAGATGCTTGGAAAGAGGAAGGAATGGCCAGTACAAAGAAATAACCAAGGGTTTACAAGCAATTATTAATTTTACTCAAACAACTGGTTCTGTGAGCTAATGATTAGAGAAGGACTAAAATAAGCTGCTGCTTTAAGCATGATTAAGATGGGCAAACTACAATGATTGCTCTCTAGCCTTTGTAACTAAACCCACTTCATTTTTCGTTTAAAGCAAGCATTCCCATATCAACTTTTAACCCTTTTGGTGGGGATCTTATCTTCTGGACCCACTGGAGCAGTGGTCTTGCCCACAAAGCTTTGCCATTCAGGTTGCCCTGATCCTATGGCTTGGAAGGCCCCACCTTCATAACAGTTGTATGCTTGGGTCATGCAACCACAGATCTCTTGGTCTGGAATTACATACTAGTGATTCTAGTGGTCTGAAGTTTTGAGGTTACCCTGCTGGGCATTGCCCTAATGGGGGTTCTTTGCGATGGTGCCACACTCACTGGTACTTTTGTACTTGGCCTATGATGGAAGGGGAAGCCTTGATGATTTCTGAATTGCCTTTAAAAATATTTTTCCATTGTTTTGGACAATAGATCCTGACATCTGTTTACATGGCTGACTAATCTCCGTATCAAATGGCCATTTGGTCAAGCCCTTCATGTTCTCTTGCAAAAAGGCTCTCAATCTTTTCAACTTGGTTAGGCTGAGAGAGGAACAATTTCATCTTTAAGAAATTTCTCCCTTTGTGCATTTTACTATAAGCAATTAAGAGAGATCAGACTACTCCTTTAACACTTTGCTCAGAAAATACCTTAGCCAAATGTCCAGTTTCATTCTTTGCAAGTTTTACCCTCCACAAAACATTAGGACATGAACACAATTCAGTCATTTTTTTTTTAGCACTTTATAATGAAGATGGCCTTTCTTCCATGGTCCATAACATGTTCCTCACGTTCATCTGAAACCTCATCAGAATGGCCTTTACAATCCATATTCCTACCAAAATTCTCTTCAGGATGACTTAGATATTCTCTATGAAGGTTGACGCTTTCTCAATAGCTTCTTTTCCTTCTGTGCCCTCACCAAAAAAATCACCTTTAGTTTTCCATTTATGGCAACGTAGGCTTTTTCTGACACATACCTCAAAACTCTTCCAGCCTCTACTCATCACTCAGTACGAAAGCCATTTACACATTTTTAGGTGTTTGTTACAGCAGCACCCCACTTCTTGGTATCAATTTCTGTCTCAGTTTGTTTGAGTTGCTATATAGAACAATATATAATATCATAAACTGGGTGACTTATAAACAACAGACATTTATTTCTCACAGTTTTGGAGGCTAGAAACCCTAAAAAGGAGGTGTTAGCATAGCTGGCATTGGCTATTCCTTGCAGCATTATTTGTACCAGCAAAATATTGGTAACAACTCAAAGGTTCATCAGTCTAAAATTGGTTGAATAAACAATGATTCGCAAAATGGAGTGCTATAGATCTATAAAAAAAAAAAGGAAATAAATCAAGATTGTTAAAAAAAGAAAGTTCAAGCCGGGCTCGGTGGCTCAGTCTGTAATCCTGCGCCTTTGGGAGGGTGAGGTGAGTGGATTGCCTGAGCCCGCGGGTTCGAGACCTGCCTGGGTAACTTGGCAAGACCTCATCTCTACAATAAATTAAAATGAGCCAGGTGACAGAGTGAGACTCTGACTCAAAAAAAAAGGAAAAAAAAAGAAAAAGAAAGTTCAGTCAGGAAATATATTATACTGTCTTTTAGTGTCAGAAAGAAGGAGGAAATGAAAGTATGTGAATTTGATTTCTTTTCTTAAAAGAAATACTGGAACGAAAGGTTGGAAACTAACTCAAAATTGTTATCTATAGAGAAGAGGAGAAAGAGGTTGAGGTAACAGGGATGGAAGAAAGAATTTTATGAGCACTTTTTATGTAGTTTTGACTTTTGAACTATGAGAGGGGGACTCCCCCAAAAAACAGAAATTTTTTGGAGGGTGGGCCCCTTGTAGTACAGGCTTCCCCAGCTACGTAAGTGTTCTAGGAACCCATTGGCATCAGTGTGAGACACTAGCATCAGCTAGCATTGTGTGAGAGGCTGAATTTGGCTTTAATAAAATTTTTTTTTTTCGGAGATTCTTTCAACGCACTTGCCCATTTCATGATGGGTGATTTACAAGTGCACCTGCCCACACCACAATGGGTGTTCAACAGTTTTTGACCAAAAAACAGCATGAGCCCCTCCTCCCTATTCACCTGATTTTGCCCCTAGCAACTATTTTTATTTCCCTGGATGAAAAAGTCCTGAAAGGAAAACGTTTTGCTGATGTGGAAGAGATGAAACAAGAATGGCAGAAGCACTACAAAGTATCAAAATTGACGAGTTCAAAAACTATTTTGAGCAGTGGAAAAGCATCTTGGTAGGTGTATTTCATCAATCAGAGAGTACTTTGAAGGTGACTGAAGTTTAAACATGCAAAAATACATAATTTTTAATAAATAATTTCTAGGTTTTTTTGGGTTTCTCTCTGTATATAAATGTTTTATATATTTAAAAAATTAAATTAGAAAGCAAGCCCTAAAATAGAAACAATGTGAGTAATATAAGCACAAAGAAAAACATTATCACGTAACTTTTGAACATAGTACTCTGCCTATATATCTTAGCAGGCTATATTATAATATAATAGTAAAAATACTACAAAGAAATCTTAAACTTCATTTAGTCATTTCATTGTATAATCAAATTAGTATTGCTCTTTTCAAACTATTTTCTGTATTTCATAGGGCCTAAAATTCATGGTGTCCCAGTGAAGCAATGATATTCTAGCACCCAGATCTTGGTTTCTAATTATCATTCCTGACTAAAAATAAATGGGGTTGTCTATACCCTTCATTTTCTAGATTGTCATGTACTAAAATTCATATCAGACGATGCTCACACTTCCGCATCATCCCCACCACTCAATTTTTCTTTCATAATTTATCTTCTGGATCCTTTTTTGCTATATTATGGTAGGATTCCTCTGACCTTCCAAATCACTAATCTGTTCTTCAGCCATATTTCTATTCTGTTCAACACTTGTATGTGTCTTTACTTTTTTTATTGGCTCTTTTTTCTTAGTAACTTGTTCTTACTTGATATGAAATTCTCTCTTAGTCATCTGAAGTTTTATTTGCTTGATTAATTGTTTACTCAGGTGTTTGTTCTTCCATTTGTTTCATTAGTGTCTCTCTTATGATTTTACTTTTCTCCAGGTGATTTTGGCTGTGTGTTCCTTTTTCCATTTGAGTTTTCCTGAAAGTCTCTCTGTGCATGTGGTATTGCTTGTCACAGCCTATTATCAGTGACAGGCAAGGGGTGACATGGGAAATGTCTGTTTTGGTTTTGGGTTGGGATCTTACTCTATTGCTTAGGCTGGAGTGCAGATCCTAACTCAAAAACAAAAACAAACAAACAAAATTCATAACTATTTTGTAAAGCAGGAGAGGGTGCCATTAGTGAAAATTGTGAGTAATGCCTGAAAGTCAAAGACAAATGAGATCAGATTAAAGGAGGAATGAAATCAGATTTAAGGACTCTTAAAAAGGAGGGAGGCATTCAAAGGGGAGCTCCAAGTTTGAAGAGTCAAGTATAGATATCTGAAGGGGTTCTGATTATGACATAGCAAAAGAAGCAGCTTCTCCTTTTATGCCAAGCAAAGGGTGAAAGTGGTGTCATCATTCAGGCAGGAGCAGTGAGTGTAGATGCTAAGTCAAGAGGCATCAGTCCCTTTCATGACTGATGATCCAATAAGAGACCAGTAGCGACTCCCATCCGAAATGTGGACTCTCCCCATGTAGCCTCCTGGGCTCAAGTGATCCTCTCATCTGAGCCTCCCAAGTAGTTGGGACTATAGGCGTGCACCACCATGTCTGGTTAATTTTTTTATTTTTTGTAGAGATAAGGTCTCACTATGTTGCCTAAGCTGGTCTCATACTCTTATCCTCAAGCAATCCTCCTGTCTTAATTCTGAGATTACAGGAGTGAGCTACTATGCCCAGCCTGAATTTTTTTTTTTTCAGTTGGAGCCTTACTCTGTCACCAAGGCTGGAGTGCAGTGGCACACTCACAGCCAACCCAGCACGGACCTGCTGGACTCCAGTGGTCCTTCCGCCTCAGCCTTCCAAGTAGCCGGAGTTACAGGCGAGTGCTACCATGCCCGGCTAATTTTTTATTCATTATAGAGACAAGGTCTCACCACGTTGCCCGGGCTGATCTTGAACCCATAGGCTCAGGCAATCCACTTACCTTGGCTTCCCAGAGTGCTGTGATTACAGGCTGAGCCACCAAGCCTGGCCCTGAATTTTTAAAAGATATGTTTTCTTAATTTTCTAGAGATTTATATGGGGAGACTGCAGTCAATGCATATGGTTCTCTTGATTCAAGATACATACTTTTCAAAAAGTATGACCAAGTGATTAGGCAATATTGACAAAGATATCCTTGGGTTCCCAGAGCAGAGATATGAAAGTTGCGAAGTTAGTATCTAGACTATTTCCCATTAACAATCCTAAGACTAAAAGGAAGGACACTAGGGGATCATGATGTTCTTGAATCCCATTCCTGTCAAGGATTCATCTATTATCCACTGTAATAACAATGATTTGTTCACTATTTGGTGATGCTACTGTTGTCTGGAAAACATTCAGATGCAGAGATCTCAGAAGCAAAATCAATCCCATTGATTGTAAGATGATAAATGATCCCAAGGCACAACCCATATGCCTAGTAATTACCACTTTATCAAAGAAGGACATCTTTAAACAAAATTTCATAGAGTGTAAAATGCTTTGCAGGTAAGAGATTGAGAATTGCAAATGGGAAGTAGTCATCATTGCAAAAAGACATTGAATTAATTCACAAACTAATTGTTAATTGTGTGACACTGCAGAAATTGCACATGGAAGGTAGCAGAGGTAACAAGAATACCCATACTATTCTGCTTTCTCCAGCTCCTTTGAGAAGAGACAATGGATAACATCCCCCACCACCCATTGGTTCCTCTTACCTAGTTATGACCCTTCTAAAGGTAAAAGTGGAAACCCTGGCACTAAGGAATTCTTGATGTAGGTTCTGGTGGTATTGGAGCCTATGTGAGCCCCAAGGACCTGCACGTCCCTGACCTCTGCCTCTTTGGCTTCATCCCAAGCTTCTCATTTTGGGGCAGGTGATGTTGCACAGTGACCCAGGGGTATAAGAAGGTGTCACATAAAGGTGTTACTTTTATCTGGCACATCAATTTTGCTAGAAAACTTCAGGGGAAAAAAACCTCACAATTTTATATAAACAAACATAGAGCTATTATGGAGTAGAAGGCAATGTCAAACTGGGCATGGTGGCTAAAACCTGTAATCCCAGCACTTTGGGAGGCCAAGGTGGAAAGATTGCTTGAGCTCAGGAGTTCAAGACCAGCCTAGGCAATACAGCGAGACCTGGTTTCTACAGAAAATTAAAAAATTATCTGGGTATGGTAGCACAAACCTGCAGTCCCAGTTACTCAGAAGGCTAGGGTGGGAGGATCACTTGAGCCCAGAAGGTTGAAGCTGCGGTGAGCTGTGATCATCCCACTGTACTCCAGCTTGGGTGACAGAGTGAGACCTTGATTCAAAAAACAAACAGGCAATATCAACATTAATTTTTAAGATCAAATATGACATGTCAAAGAAATGTTAGAATTGTGGAGTGTGGCTTTAGGCTTTGTTTCAATTCCTTAGTATTTATTTTATTCTCCTCTTACCTTCCTTTCTTGAAAGGTTCACTGAGAGAATTTGGGAAGTCCCATCTGTAGGGGAAGATATGGGAAGATATGGTATAAACATACCAGTCCCACCCCTACTCCTTCAGCTTGCCTTCCTGGCTTTACATTTCCCAGATTCTTTTCAGCAAGCACTATGGAGCTAAGGTTCCCATTTGAGACTATCTGAAACCAAGAACTCAGTCTACCTGATTCCCTGTTTGTCTGTGACATGTGGGATAGTGCCATGGTATTTATCTGCTTGGCTGCAGACCTCTTACCCCTTGCGAAGGCAGTGGAAAGATCATGGGAAAAGACCCAGTTCCCAGTCTGGCACCAAAAGCCTTTTATGGCCTTGGCCCCTGCCTACCTTCCTGGGAAGGTCGAATACTTGCTGAACTCTGAGGCAAGCACTTGGCCATAGAGCAAGTTGAGCCGAGACCGCAAGAGTAGACCAAGTTCCACTAGACCTGGGGGAAAGGCAGCTGTGGTTTTTGGCTACTCCCTTCCTCCTCTCAGCGCTGAAACGCAGGAGCACGTCAGATGCTCAGGAAGGTTTCTGACCTCAGAATTAGACTGTCTTTGGAGGTCTTTACAATCTCCTCCCTGGCATTGCCACTAGCCACCTCCCCCCCAACCCCCAGGCCATTCCAAATAACATCTAAATGAAAAAATAGTGTACTTGTTATGCAAACACACTTCACACACATTCCTCAGCTGCACCCACCTCCTGTGGACCACACAGATGCGCCCCCCCCCCAGTCTGCTCTGGTGAATCCTGAGGCTACAATGAACAGTTGTAGCCAGCAAGTTGGGATCACTTACTGTTATTTTATTGTTCATTCTAACCTTTTATTATGGAAAAATTTTAACATATATAAGAGTAGAAAAAATGACATAACAAATTTTCATTTACTCATAACACATCCATTCCTTCCTTTTAAGCAAATTCCAGGGCACTTATCACTTCATTAGTAAATTATTCAGCATATATCTCTAAAATGTAGGGATTTAAAAATTGGAAGCATGAGCCGGGCTCGGTGGCTCAGCCTGTAATCCTGTCCCTTTGGGAGGCTGAGGTGAGTGGATTGCCTGAGCCCGCGGGTTCGAGACCCGCCTGGGCAGCGAGACCTCATCTCTACAATAAATCAAAAAATCAGCCGGGCGTGGTAGCGCATGCCTGTAATTCCGGCTACTTGGAAGGCTGAGGCGGAAGGATCGCCGGAGCCCAGCAGGCGAGGCTGCGGTGGCCGGGAGCGGCCACTGCACTACAGTCTGGGCAACAGAGTGAGACTCCAACTCAAAAAAAAAAAAAAAAATTGGAAGCATGTTCACAATACCATCATCACACCCAAAATTCTC
Source organism: Carlito syrichta (assembly GCF_000164805.1). Lineage (NCBI taxonomy): Eukaryota > Metazoa > Chordata > Mammalia > Primates > Tarsiidae > Carlito > Carlito syrichta. The sequence goes on along the minus strand of NW_007255294.1, from coordinate 554,732 downwards.
AATAATGATCTGACATCATCAAGTATTGTTTATATTTATTTAACTAATTGACGTTTTTCTGTCAAAACAAGTATTGCCTTTCCTTTGACTTCCCTCTCCTGGCCCAGAATCAGCCCCCTGATGTCAAGGATAACCCCCTGCACCCCCAAAAGGAATTGTGTCCTTTACTTCAGATGGTTGCATTTAAGGGAAATTCTGAGCTGCTTTCATAGCTCTCCAGCTGGACGGAAAACAATACCAGATTTGAAATTCCAGCCGTTACTTCAAGATCCCTCCAGGGTATTCATTATGTTATTTTTGTGGTGGACTTCAAACATTGGGTCCTTTACTTAAAAGGCACCCTTGGGTTTTGTTTTTACTAACAGCCTGAAAGCAAGTCCAAATGCTAAAATACAAAACCAACACCCCTGGAACAGCTTGTTAGCAAAATCTTCCTGCTGTAGGGCTGGGAATTCAGTTGAAAAGAAAACCACAGTGCCCAGTGGTCTAATTCACTCCACTGAAACGTTTATTATACATCAATGACATGTGTACCTGGCATTGTGTCTAAAGGCAGTGAGGAGAGTGCGTTCAGGGACCTTACCCTCTAGTCGAGATAAGGCGTTTGCACAAATCACGATGTCTAACACTCACGGGCTACCGGGAGCTAGAGGCGCCGCTCAGAATGTGGTCAGACCTCGAGGCTCCCGGAGGAAGTGCGGGGCCAGTGCCAGGAAGGCAGAGTGAGGAGTGGGCTAGACCAAGTGCAAGGAGGGCTGGGAAGGATAGCAGACCCGGGTGGAGGAAGCAGAGATGGCATGGGGGACAGTGGACAGGAAGGCTGGGAGAAGGGCTGGGTTTCAGGCTCCCAACCGTGGGGCGAACTTCGGTAGAGGGCGGGACTGTCAGGCAGAGCTGCTGTTCTGGGGTCAGGTGCCAACTTCCGAACGTCGGCGCAGGTTCAAAGCCAGGACAAGCAGAGGCCAGCAAGGGGAGCCCGTCGGAGGCCGGATCAAAATGGGAAGAGAGACCTCAGGACAGCTAGACTGGGGGCAAGCGGAAGCCTTCCCCTAGCTCTCAGCCCTCTGGGATCGTCTGCCGGTGACAGGCAGCTCTCAGCCCGGGGGAGGAGCTTTTGCAGTCCACAGGGCTGCCCTTGAACACCGCCAGGTCCCGTCGTCCCTGCGCCTCCGACCGCCCCACGCCCACTTCCTGACGTCTGATGGCCCAGACTTTTCCCCAGATCCCTCGTGTTTTTTTTGTTGTTGTTGTTCTTACTCTTCTACCCAATGCTCCCCGCTCCCGCTTTCTCCGAAGCCCTGGATGCCAGGCCTAATTGATCTAGTGCCTCCCTCTTCTCCTACCTTTATGGCCGCAGGTTCCTCTTCCTGCCCTCTGGGTTTTGGACACCTTTTTTTTTCTGTCCCTTTTGGCCCACCTCTCTGAACTTGACCACTGCCTGCCTGTCTGTATGAAGTCCCACCTCTACCTCAGATCGCTTCCCAACAAACCCAAGCTATGCAATTACATTTAAAAATGCAACTTCAAATTTGTTCAGAAGTAAATTTCAACCAAGTGAGGGCATTGGGCTCGATAAGAAAATGGGATTGTTGGATGGTCACTGCACGGCCAATCCATGTCATCTTGACAGCCAACCACGTGGCTCTTGTCTTCTCGTGTCACCGTTGGCTTTTTTGGAGTGAAATAAGAACCTAATACCATTGTTTCACGTGAACAGGAGGGGAAAGTTGTTTTTGTTATGCTCCGAGTAACGCTCCACTGCTCCCCTCGGCACCAATAAACCAAAGGGGGCAGTGAACTGGTAGAAAGAAGTTTATTTCTGAGTTCGAATCCAGGGAGCAGAGCTGGACTTGAGGTCTTTCTAAAATGGCTCTGCTTGCCCTTCAGGCTTTTACAGTTCACTTGTATAGTTCAGAGTTGTTGGTACCTACACAGTAGCCACAAGACCAGCAGAGTATTGTATAGAACTTAAGTTGCAACTGCGTTTTACATTTAGATCAGTAAAGAAAGTTTATCATGCATTACAAAATTACCCAGGTCACAATACTCACGATTACTTTGATGCAAAAGTTATGCAAATCACAAGACTTACGATTAGATTACATCAATACAATATTGTTTAAATCTGTGATTATTAAGAAGGGACGTAAATAGGGATTACATCTTTGGGTGTAGTCTGCAAGGAAGTCAAGGATTCTCTGAAGCCACCCACTGGGGGTGCCCTTTTCTAGGGGATGAGGCAACATGAACAGACGTTAGCAGGTCTCTGAATCATTTTGTTTTTTAATTAACTTGGTTTGTAAAATAGAAACCCTTAAGCCAGATAATATCTTAGATTTCTTCCGGCTTAAAAATGTATATTTGTGGTCTTGCATCTGCTAAATTGAATAGCTTGAATAAACTTCACATAGCTTTTTCAGAAACTAACTGGGTTTTGTGTAACTTTTTATCCCCAGAACAAATGATTCATGGCTTTAATGGGTTCACTTATTCTACACGTTGTATCTGAATGCCTAAAATGTTTTTTCAGACAAAGTGGTGGAAATTAGAATAACCACCCCTGCTGCAAAATCAGCCTTGTGTTACAGGGTGACCTGTGACCCCAAGTCCAGGACACTGGGCTTCAGCCCTGCTCAGCCTTGTGTGAAGAGGGTGTTCAATAGAGACATTTCTTAGGGTTCAGCACACTGTGTGCTAAGTTGGGCACTTCTTATCCACACTGGGGCTCATGTAGCTGAGAACATTCTAGAAGTCATGTTCCAAAGTAAAGTTGGATTCAAAACCAAGGAGCCAGGTTGCCAATATTACTATACAAGTCAGAATATTTTGAGTTGTAAGCAGCAGAAATCAAACATAATGTTTCTTAAACAAATCTGTTATGGTTCGAGTAACACTCAGCTGGTCACTCTTGATGCCGATAAATCAAGGGGCAGGGAACTGGTAGAAAGAAGTTTATTTCTGAGTTCGAATTCAGGGAGCAGAGCGGGACTCAAGGTCTTTCTAAAATGGGTCTGCTCACCCTTCAGGCCTTGCAATCCACTTTTATAGTCCAGAGTTGTTGGAACCTTAGCCACGTGACCAGCAGAGCATTGTATATAACTTAAATTACAGCTGCATTTTACATGTAGATAGTGACATTTAGAATAAAGCAAGTTTTTTTTTTTGGAGTTGGAGTCTCACTCTGTCACCCAGACTGGAGTGCAGTGGCCGCTCCCAGCCACCGCAGCCTCGACCTGCTGGACTCTGGCGATCCTTCTGCCTCAGCCTTCCAAGTAGCTGGAACTACAGGTGCGCGCTACCACGCTCAGCTAATTTTTGATTTATTGTAGAGATGAGGTCCGCCAAGTTGCCCAGGCGGGTCTTGAACCCACGAGCTCAGGCAATCCATTCACCTCATAAGGCCTAAGACATCATGCAAAGCAAAAGTTATGCAAATTGCAAGACTTGCGATTACATTGATACTATATACTTAAAAGAAAGGGAGTAAATAGGGACTTGCATCTTTGGGGGTAGTCTGCAGGGACATCAAGGATCCCCTGAAGTTACTTACTGGGAGTGCATAGAAGACAAGAGGGTTAGGGTTAGGGCATGCCCCCTTAACACCAAAGGCAAAGGGATTTGTGTATGTGAGAGGGAATTTTCTTGAGATTATAATCTACGTATTAAACATACACCTGTTTAAAGTATACAGGTCAACGGTTTTTAGTATGTTCACAGTTATGCAACTATTATCACAATCAATTTAGAACATTTTCATCACTGCCAAACAAAATTCCATACTCTTTAGGGGCCATTCCTCATTTATCCCAGCTCCCATTCACCTAGCCTAAGACAATCACCAATCTAATTTTTGTCTTTACAAAGTTCTCCTGGGAATTTTCTATAAATGAAATCATGCAATATAGGGTTCTTTGTGACTGGCTTCTTTCACTTAATTTAAGGCTTAAGATTCTTCCATGCTACAGCATGTATTATACTTCTTTTTTATTGCTTAATAATATTTCATCATATGGTTATACATTTTATTTATCCATTCATTAGTTGATGAACATTTAGGTTGTTTCTACTTTTTGGCTGTTATGAATAATGCTGTTATAAACATCTGGGTACAAAGTATTTGTATAGACAATGTTTTCATTGCTCTAGGGTAGAATTACTGGGTCATGTGATAATTCTATGTTCAACATTTTGAGAAACTGCTAGACTGTTTTACAAGTTCTACATTCCCATCAGCATTGTATGAGGGCTCCAATTTCTCCACATCCTCACCAACATTTGTTATTATCTGCCATTTTGTTTATAGCCACTTTTGTGGGTATTAAGTGATATTTTATCATGGTTTTGATTTGCATTTCCCTGATAGCTAATCACATTAAGCATCTTTTTGTATGTTTATTGGCAATGTATATGTCTTCTTTGAAGAAATGTTTATTCAGCTCCTTTCCCACTTAAAAATTGGATTGTCTTTTTTGTTGTTGAAATGTAAGAGTTCTATAGATTCTAGATGAAATTTCTTATCAGATATATTATTTGCAAATATTTATCCATTTTAAGGGTTGTCTTTTCACTTTATTGGTGGTATTCTTTAAAACACAAAAGGTTTTAATATTGATGGAGTCCAATATATTGGGGTTTTTTTGGTTATTTCTTGTGCATTGGGTGTCATATTGAAGAAACAGTACCTAATTCAAGGTTAGCAACATTTACCACTTGGCTTTCTTTTAAGAGTTTTAAGGATTTAGCTTTTACATTTGGGTCTTTGATATATTTTTGAATTAACTTTTTAAAATGGTGTGTGGTGTGAATTCAGTCATTTGTATGTGATATCCAGTTGTCTCAGTGCTATTTCATTGAAAAGACTCTTCTTTTCTTAACTGAATTGTCTTGGTATGCTTGTTGAAAATCAATTGACCAGAAATGTGAGAGTTTTCTTCAAGATTCTTAATTCTATTCCATTGACCACTATGTCACTATGTCTATCCTCATGCCTATGCCACAATGTCCTTGATTACTATAGCTCTGTAGTAGTTTTGAAATCAGGAAGTGTGAGTCCTCTAACTTTTTTTTGTTTTCTTTCATTTCCTGGGTCACATGAATTTATAATCTGCTTGCTAATTTTTTACAAAGAACCAACTGGGATTTTGATAGGTATTGCATTGAATTTATAAACCAATTTGAAGTGTATTGCCATCTTAAGAATACTAAGTCTGATTGATTAATAAAAAAAAAAAAAAAGAATACTAAGTCTTCTGATCCATGAGCGTGAAGTGTTTTTCCATGTGTTTTGATCTTTAATTTCTTTCAAAAATGTGTTTTCATTTTCAAAGTGTTAAGTTTGCCCTTCTTTTGTTAACCTTGTGGTTAGGCATTTTTTTGTGTGTGTGCTATTGTAAAGAATTATTTTCTTAATTTTATTTTCAGTTTGTTCATTGCTACTGTATAGAAATACAGTTGACTTTTGTATATTAATTTATATACTATAACTTTACTGAACTTTTAAATTCTAATAGTTTTGTTATGGATTCCTCAGGATTTACTGTATACAAGATCATATCATCTGCAAATAGATATAGTTTTACTTCTTTTCTAATCTAGATGCCTTTAATTTCTTTTTCTTGCCTTTTTGTCCTGGCTAGAATCTCCACTACAACACTGAACAAAGGCAGTGACAATGAACTTGTCTTGTTCCTGATCTTAGGGGAGAAAGATTTTAATGTTAGCTGTGGGGTTTTCATAGATGTTCTTTAGCAAGTTGAGGACGTTCTAGTCCTAATTTGCTCAGAGTTTTAGCATAAAGGTGTACTGAATTTTGTCAAATTCTTTTTCCAAGTATATTAAGATAATCATGTGTGTTTTTTTGTCCTTTAGGCTATTGATATGGTGTATTACATTAATAGGTTTTCAGATGTTAAATAATCTTGCATTCCTGGGCTAAGAACCACTTGGCCATGGTATATCATCCTTTTAATATGTTGCTGGATTCATATTGCTAGTATTTGTTTAAGGATTTTTGTTTCCACGTTCATAAAAGGTATGGGTCTATATATTTCTTTTCTTGTGATTTCTTTGCTTTTGGTATCAGAATAATTCTGGCCTCACAGAGTCAGTTGGGACGTGTTCCTTCTTCTTTCATTTTTGGGTAGAGTTTGTGAGGAACTGGTATTAGTTCTTTAAAATGCTTGATAGGAACTCAGAAAGTCAAATATTGCATGTTCTCACTTATAAGTAGAAGCTAAGCAATGAGTACACATGGACACAGAATATGGGATGATAGACATTGGAGACTTGGCTGGGTCGGGGGAGTGAGGGATGAGAAATTATTTAACGGGTGATAGTTACACTAAAAGCCCAGACTTTACCACTATACAGTGGAACAAAACTGCACATGCATCCATTAAATGTTTACAAATAAAAAATAAACAAAGCAAAAATATTTGGTAGAATTTACCAGTAAAGTTATCAGAACCTGGCTTGTCTTTGTGGGTAATTTTTTAAAAAATTAATAATTGAATCTCTTTATTTGTAGGTCTATTCGGGTTTTCTATTTCTTTTTTATTCAGTTTTCATAGTTTTTTCTTTTTAGAAAGTTATCTAATTTATTGACACACAATTGTTCATAATATTTCCTTATAGTCCTTCTCTTTAAGGTCAGTAGAGATGTCCACTCTTTCACTCCTGATTTTAGGAATTTAAGTCTTCTTTTTCTTGGTCCTTCTAGCTAAATATTGTTCAATCTCATTGTCTCTTTTTTTTTGAGTTGGAGTCTCACTCTGTCACCCAGACTGGAGTGCAGTGGCCGCTCCCGGCCACCGCAGCCTCGACCTGTTGGCCTCCGGCGACCCTTCCTCCTCAGCCTTCCAAGTAGCTGGAACTACAGACACACGCTACCACGCCTGGCTAATTTTTTTAATTTATTGTAGAGACGAGGTCTCGCCAAGTTGTCCAGATGGGTCTCGAACCCGCGGGCTCAGGCAATCCACTCACCTCAGCCTCCCAAAGCACTAGGATTACAGGCTGAGGCATGAAGCCCGGCTTCTGTTGTTTTTTGAGTTATTGATTATGACCATCCTGACTGGAGTTAGGTGGTATCTCAGTGTGATCTTAATTTGCATTTCTTTGATGACTAGTGAGGCTGAGCATTTTTTTCAGGTATCTGTTGGCTGCTTGTATGTCTCCTTTTGAGAAGTGTCTCTTCATACCTTTTTCCCACTTTGAAATGGGGCTGTTTTTTTCTTTTGGGCACGTTTGAGTTCCTTGTAGAACCTAGATATTAGGCCTTTGTCAGATATGCAGTTGGCAAATATTTTTTCCCAGTCTGTGGGCTGACTGCCCACTCTCTTTTGGGATCTTTGGCTTTGCAGAAGCTTAAGGTCCCACTTGTCCATCTTATCTCTTATGGCATGGGCACTTGGGGTTTTAATCAGGAATTGGCTGCCAGTTCCAATTTCCATAAGGGTGTCTCCTGCATTTTGTAAGGTTCCTATAGTTTGAGGTTTTACGTTTAGCTCTTTGATCCATTTAGAGTTGATTTTTGTGTATGATGATAGGTAGGAGTTT
>NW_007255294.1:541397-547155 GCF_000164805.1 Carlito syrichta | reverse complement strand
GGTGGCCGGGAGCGGCCACTGCACTCCAGTCTGGACGACAGAGTGAGACTCCAACTCAAAAAAAACCAAAAAACAAAAAACCTACTTTTTGTTTCATTAGTTTTCTCTTTTGTTTTTCTATTGTCTATTTCATTTCTTTCCACTCTAACCTTTTTATTTCCTTCTTTCTGTTTGCTTTTCTTTGTAGATGTGATCAGTTAAGGAGAATTCTTATGAGATGGGCTATTGCGATGATTGGTGTACTTAAAGAAGAGAAAACAGAGACACACAGAAGGAGAATGCTATATAATGACAGAGATTAGAGACATGTGTCTACAAGTTAAGAAACACCAAAGATCTAGGAAGAGGCAAAAAAAGATCTTCTCTTAGAGCCTTCAGAGAGAGCATGGCCCTGCATATACCTTGATTTAGGATTTCTATCTTTCAAGCTGTGAGAAAATAAAAGTTTGTAATACCTTGCTGCCTTAGGAAATTAATGCAAACTATTGTTATAAAATTTGCTATTCCTTCCTTCAATTCTGTCAGCTTTGCTGGTATGTTGGGGCTCTGTTCTGTTGTTCAATACATGTTTATAATTGCTGTATCTTCTCAACAGATTAATCCCTGGGTCATAATAAATGTCCCTCTTTATTTCTAGCAACTTTTTTTAGATTCTATTTTTTCTGATATTAGTATAGCTGCCCCAGCTTTGTCATCTGCTATTTTTATGCTATATTTTTCCCACTCTTCGCTTTCATTGTATTTGTTTCTTGAATTTAAAGTGTTTCCTGTTGGATATTTTTTAAAAATCCAGTCTGACAATCTGTACCTTTTGATAGGATTGTTTAATGTATTCACATTTAATGTTATTATTGATGTAGTTGGATTTGGTTATGCCATTTTTTTTTCCCATATGTAATTTTCTTGTGTTATTTTTTTCTATTTCTCTTTTACTGCTATTTTTTGCATTAGGTGAATATTTTTTAGTGTAACACTTAATTCTTTTAATGATTTTTTATTTTCATTTTTGACTTTTTTTCTTTCATAGTGATTGGAGACAGCCTCTTTCTTAATAATTCCAGTAAGAAAACCAGAGAGAACTTCTACTGGCCAAGCTAGGGTCATCTGCCTGAATTGAACACTGTGTTCTGATTGGCCAGACTGACTCAAGTACCCACTCTTGCAACCTGAAGTTGGTCTCTTTCACCCAAATTCTATGCACTGAGACTAGGAAGGGATGCTGTCCTGAAAGAAAATTGACTATTTTTTTGTAGAAGAAAAATGCTCCTGTTAGGGATTAGGTCTGGTTTCAGGTAACAGAAAACCTAAATAAAAGTGGCATAGACATGATTGGGATTCATATCTCTCAAGTAACCTGATGTGTTGGTTTAATATCTTAAGGCTATCAGGACCAAGGTGTCTCCAATTCTTTCAGCCTTTCTCTACAATCAAAAGATGCCTGCTGAACTTTTGCTACCACATCCATACTCTAGGCAGCAGTCAAAGGAAAGACATGTTCAGAAAGCATCACTTTCTAACTAGCTGACTTCCACATAGCTTCTGTTCTCACACAGTATCACCCAAATGTAGAAAACATATTTTAAAAATCAGGGCATTTATAACCCCAGGCCTAGTGTATCTGTACCCTCTGGACTTTGTATATCAAAGCAAAGCTTGGAGGTCCATGTACAAATAATTTTGTTTTAAGTATAATGCAGAGCACCAGAAGATGATTGCAGAGCTAGCTAGAAGAGGATTCCGACAAGGAAATACTGGGAGGTGAAGGGATAGAGGTTTAGCTACTGCCTGGGTTTCCAAGAAGAGATCCAGGATCTCCCATCCCCTAGGCCTTGACCCAGGGTTGCAGGAAGGAATGACAACAGGGTCTTCAGCTCTCAGACCCAACATGAAGTGACAGCTTTAGTGCAACACTAGTTGAAGAAAGTGCCCTGGTAAGGGGCATGAGAATGGTGTTCCTGGCAGCCTCAGGGCACAGGTGTCACCAGAGAGTATATGCAAATATAGAGAACCCTGGAGCTGAAACAAAGAAGCCTCATGATGGAATACCTCCTGACAAAGGGCAATGGCAAGGATCACAGCCTTCAGCCTGAAACCCTGCTCTGTACCCAAAGACCAGGCAGGAACAGCCGTAGCTTAGCAGCTAGAGGAGGAAAACCAGTCAGAGGCGGGGATGGGGAGCAGCTCAGAAGAGGCCGTCAGGACACAGAAGATGGCATGTGGAGCCCAGACCTTCCTTCCTACCACGCCAGGAGAATGCATGTGATTTCCCCCTGCATGGAGAGGTGCCTTGGAAAGGAGGAGAGGTAAGGAGACTCCTTGAGAGCTGAGCATCATAATTCCAGACAGGAAACTGAGCTTAGCATCAACTGAATATTTACAGAAAAGAGATATTCAAATTAGAAGAGGCAGAATTGCCTTTTATTGGTAAATGTAAATGTTTTCTGCCCTTAGAGGGAAATGACTCTAAATCAAGATGTGGTCAAATGTGTGTGTGTACACACACACACATACAATTGCAATCCACACGTCTTGAGTCTTGGTGAGTAAACCTTGAAGCCACTAAGCTTGACACAAGTGATATACTAGACACTTGATTATTATCATCTCATTCAAATATCTTATTTTATGATTAAAAAATAAGCAAACAAACCCGAGACCCAGAGCTGGTAAGGGATGGTACATTGGAGGCAGACGTGGGTTTTTTGACTTCCTGACCATGCTCTTACCTCCACACAGCATGCCTCATCCTTGGGATCCTGGGGTGTGCACTGACCCTAGTTGATATGAAGAGCTAAGTTTGACTCATTTCTAATTATGAAGCACTCAGAGGCATAAAACTGCAGAGGAAGAAAAGCCCAGGATGATGACAGAAACAGGGGGATGATAAATGCTGACTCTTGCGGGAGGAAATGTTCCTCATTTTTCCTGTTTGGACAATCAACTCCTACAGTCCATGACAGGAATGGGCTCTGTTACTGTCTCCAGCCTCATGCATTATGGATGAAGACTGCTGAGGAGCAGACTGCAGGGACTTTGGCTCCTCAAAAGCAAAATCAAAGCTCGGCTCAACCTCCACCTATTAACAGCTGTTGTCCGGGACTTGGAAGACAGTAAAAATAAATCTGCGATAAGAAGCAGGCTTATCTTCAGGGCCTCAGGTCCAAGGGTGAGGCTGGAGATAGAAACTCCACCCTGGGTTATCACTTCACACTCCGCAGTCCCCTGGGTTTCTTAGCAAAAGATGCAGCAACTGCTAAAACAGCCATCACTCAGGAGACAAGGAGTCCCGGTTGGCCCGACTTTACCTGGTACAAATAGTCACTCAGTTCATGCCTGACAACACTCTTCCCTTCCCCGCAGTCTTTCCTATCACATTCGAGAAGGATGGCTTGCTGGATTTGAAGGACTCTGCAGGGATAAGCCATTTATCTCTGGAGCCTTCCTGAGTGAAGGAGAGATGGGATTTCCCAAATCAGAGAATACTAGCCACTCTGATTCTTCAGATCTCCCTCAGACTATCCCTCAAGGAACCATATGTGATTCCTGGAAAGTAGCCATGTGTATTCTGAGAGAGACATGTGCCAAGGAACATAAATCTGGGAAATATAGTACACTGTGTTTTCTTCTTGGAGCTTCATAACCCATATTAAGATGTTAAAGGCCCTGAAAAGTCCCGCATTTAAAGACAAAACTTGCTCACTTTTATGTGAACCAGCTTTTCCAGACTTATTTGAGCATAGAGCACAGTTTTTCACAGAACACTTGTTCAACCTCTACTGATTTGGCCCTTCTGCTAGTAGCTGACTGTCAGTCTTTTATGTCTAAGTGGTTAGCATGAGTCTAGGAGGCTGTTCCCTTTGTTAGCTTAGTAGATGAACTGGGGTGAGTATTACAGCCCAGGTGTTCCCAGGTGGATCCTCCAACAACCCCAGCCAGGAAGAGCCAGACCACTCATTACCAAGGTGACCAAACCTCCCAATTTGCCCAGCATAGTCAGACTTTACTCATTTTCCAAGCACAATTATTAATAACTCCTTTCATTCCCAAAAGTGCTTCAGTTTTGGTAATATATTATATGGCACCCCTGCCATTGGGAGCATCATGACGTCCAAAGGTTGCTGGTTTGTTGAGACCCCCAGACTGGAATTGAGTGAATCAATGGAGGTTGTGAGCTCAGAAATGTGGGAGGCCTCCAAGGACATCAGGTAGCTCCAAGGTGGGCAAGATATCGTCTGGAAGTCATGAGCAGAGCCAGGGAGGGAGGACGAGGACAGAAAGTCAGGAAGGTGCCTTGGGGTTGCTTCAGGCAGGAAATTTCAGGACACCAGCACAGTACTTTGCTGCTACTACGGAGCTGTACTTGGACACATCACATATTTTTCTCATGTTTGTGGTTTGGAAGGTCATTCCATTTTCCCTTTGTTTTAAGTACAATTCTTGAAAGTATCAGTGTGCATCACTATTGACTACAGTGTTTCAAGGGCAGAACGGTGGTCCTGGGACTGGGTTGTGGAACTGAGGATGATGTTGGAAAATTCCCAAGGGGTGGATGACAGTGGCAGCAATGAGTGAAGTTCCACCACGAGGTGGTGCTTGAGCCTTCATTGAAAGGTTATGAGGATTTGTGGAAATGGAGGTAGGAAAAAGGAAGGAAAGGAGTCCCAGGTAGAGGGAACAGCATGAAGCAAAGACACTGTTTGAGTTTCCTGTTGGTGCTGTAATAATTTACCACAAACGTAGAGGCTTAAAACAACACAAATTTACTATATAATACTTCTAATGGGCAGAAGTCTGAAATGGGTCTCATTGGGCTAAGATTAATGTATCAGCAGGGCTGTGCTTAAGAATCCCTCATGGATAGGAAGAATAAACATTGTTAAGATGTCCATCCTACCAAAGGCAATCTACAGATTCAATGCAATACCCATTAAGTTACCAACATCATTCTTCTCAGACCTGGAAATGGCAATACAGAAATTCATATGGAAACATAAACGACCATGAATAGCCAAAACAATCCGTAGCAAAAGAAACAAAGTAAGCGGTATCATACTTCCAGACTTCAGACTTTACTATAAGGCTACAGTAATCAAAACAAGCTGGTATTGGTACAAGAACAAGCAGACAGCACAATGGAACAGGACAGAGGTTCTGGAAGAAAAGCCTCAATTTCTCAACCAGCTCACCTTTGACAAAGCCTCCAACAAACAACCACTGGGGAGAGGAGAACCTATTCAGTAAATGGTGCTGGGAAAACTAGCAAAAGATTGAAACAGGACCCCTACTTGTCACTATACACAAAAATTAACTCTAAATGGATCAAAGATCTAAAAGTAAAACCTTAAACTATAAGAATCTTAGAAAACACAGGGAATACCCTTATGGAAATTGGAACTGGCAACCAATTCCTATTCAGAACCCTAAATGCCCATACCTTAAGAAGTAAGATAGACAAGTGGGACCTCATCAAACTAATGAGCTTCTGCAAAGTAAAAGAAACCACCAAGAGAGCAGGGAGACAGCCCACAGAATGGGAAAAATATTTGCCAACTGTGTATCTGACAAAGGCCTAACAACTAGGATCTATAAGGAATTCAAACATGCCAAAAGGAAAAAAACAAACAGCCCTATTAAAAAGTGGGCAGCCGGGCTCGGTGGCTCAGTCTGTAATCCCGCGCCTTTGGGAGGCTGAGGTGAGTGGATTACCTGAGCCCGCGGATTCGAGACCTGCCTGGGCAGCGAGACTTCATCTCTACAA
>NW_007255294.1:540459-540825 GCF_000164805.1 Carlito syrichta | reverse complement strand
GCACTCCAGTCTGGGTTACAGAGTGAGACTCCAACTCAAAAAAAAAAAAAAATGGGCAAAAGATATGAATAGACACTTCTCAAAAGAAGATATACATGCAACCAACAGACACATGAAAAAGTGCTCAGCCTCACTCATCATCAGAGAAATGCAACTCAAAATCACATTGAGATACTACCTAATCCCAGTAAGAATGGCCATCATTAATAAAACAAACAACAACAGATGCTGGTGAGGATGCAGAGAAAAAGGAATGCAAACTAGTGCAACCTCTTTGGAAGGTAGTGTGGTGATTTCTGAAAGAACTAGAAATTGACCTTCCATATGACCCAGCAATTCCCCTATTGGGAATATACCTGGAGGAAC
>NW_007255294.1:513130-540439 GCF_000164805.1 Carlito syrichta | reverse complement strand
CAGTTGAGGGAAACTGCTAGGGAGGGAGGGGCATACCTCATCAACAAGGGTGTCTGCATAATCAACGTTTGTATATCAAACCCTGAATTGTACCCCACATCTAAATAATAATAAAATAAAATAAAATATGAAAAAAGCTTAAGAACCCATCTTCTTGCCTTTTTCCAGCTTCTAGAGGATACCCAAATTCCTTGGCTTGTTGCCTCCTTCCATCTTCATAGCCAGTAATTTCTGGTCTAGTATTTCTTGCATCATGTCACTCTGGCTCTGACCCTCTTGGATTATCCAAGACACTCTGCCCACCTCAAGATCTTTAATCACATCTACAAAGTCTCTTTGGCCATATAAGGTAACATTCACAGGCTCCTGGGACTAGTTAGTGAATATCTTGGAGGAGGGGCATTATTTTGTCTACTACACCTACCAAGTAAGGACAGTGTCCTTGCAAACCAGGAAGCGTGAATAGTGCTTTTATTCATTCATTCATTCACTCATTTAATCATTTATTCATTCATTTTTGAGTCAGAGTCTCACTCTCACCCAAGCTGGAGTGCAGTGACATGATCCCAGTTCATGGCAGCCTCAATCTCCTGGGCTTAAGCAAGTCTCTCACCTTAGCCTCCTGAGTAGCTAGGACTACAAGCACATGCCACCATACCCGGCTAATTATTGGTAGAGACAGGGTCTCACTTTATTGCTTAGGGTGGTCTTAACCTCTCGGTCCAAGCGATGCTCCCATCTTGGACTCTCAAGGGGCTGGGATTACAGGCGTGAGCCACTGCACCCAACCTGAATAGTCCATTTAACTGGATTTAAAGGAAGGTATGATGGATGATGTGGAAGCAGAAATGTAGGCTGGAGATTCAGGAAGGGAAAGAAATGTCTTATGAATTCTTTTCAGAGGGCATAAGTGGCAGTGGATCACATTCTTTGCTCAGGCCGCTATTGTGATGTTAGGGTGGTGACTGAGGGACAAGGCTGGCAGACACCTTTCACGAGGCCCTACATGGTGGCCATGGTGCTGGCTTGTAAGCTCAGAACCCTGAGGAACTCAGCTCATTAAAGCAGATTCCCATTTGAGAATCACCTTTTCTTCAGCGGCAGTAGAAGAATCCTTTCTTCAAATTAAATCTGTATGTAAAACAGATTAAAGCAAAGTTGCTCAGGCTGGTGCAGGGTGAGAGGTCCCAAGAGCCAACTACTCCTCTGCCCATGGAGGCTCCTGGGGCACATTTGAAGATGCAGATCTGAGTTGGAAACCCTGCAGCAAAGTTCAGAAGGCTGAGTGATAAGCAATGACTCAGAGGGGCTTAGAGGAATCACATGGCCTCCTGAATGATGGTGTAAGGGTGGAGTTGCTCATAGCAGAGTTCACAGGATGGGTCTTAGTTTGAGCTCCCCCAAAAGCAGGCCCTGAGACAGAGATCTGAGTGTAAGTGGGAGGCGGAAGGAACATGAGTAGGTGAAGAAGAAAGACATTGGTCAAGGGAAGGCAGCCAGTGAGAGTGTACTATTAAGGCAGATGCTACAGTGGGCGACTGGGGCTTAATTTTAAGAGGACGCTCTGGAAAATGGGGGCCAAGATGATGGAGTTGGAGCATTTATACCTGCCACACACTGCTTCGGGGCCTGTCCAGGTGATAGTTCCCTGACTTTTCCCACTCACTCCCTCCTTTCTGCAGACAAAGTGGGCTGCAAAAGGGTAGCCCCTCAACAAAGATAGCTGATGGCAGTCGGGTTGATGCCAAGCCCAGAAATGGCAAGAGTCTCCAGAGGGATATGCGTGAACACTTACAGCTGCCTGGAGAAGGCCTTGTCATTGGGTCTGGGGCAGCTGAAGTGACAGTTCTACCTACTTCGCTATCACCACCCTTCAGATCACCCTGTGTCCTGACTGTCTAGGGGAACAGTTGTCATTATTGCCTGCTTATTTCCCATGGCACCCACTGCAGCACTGAGTTTTTCTATTGCAAAATGACTTCTCCATTGTATAGGGAGAAAGAAACCCCTTCCAGAGTCTCTGCCTCTCGGTGTTTTGAAACGTCCATCTCCTATGATCGGAAGATATCCAAGGAAGTCTGACCACAGGGAGAACAAGCCTTCCTAATTCCAGAAGTTCCTAACAGAAATGACCAGCTTTTTGGCAGAACAAGGATGTGAACTGAACGTCCTCTGGGAAATTAGCTTTAGTTCTGTACCAAGAGCCTGTAATTACACTGACCAGGCAGGGGTACTTGAAATGATGATTCAGGCATGAATGAAAAAATAAAAGATCCCTTTGTTTTTATGCTCATTATGCCTCTTTTTGATGACTATACAAAAAAGTGCTTTTGGGACAATTAGCTTAATTAGCAGATTATATTTCCATTCCTGGCCCCAAGCCATGTGCCCAGCAGTTGATCATAGCTGAGTAAGAATGCATTTGTCCTGCTTGCCTTCCTCCTCTCACCCATCTCCATTTTCACTTGTGGCTGGCCTTTGCCTTGGCCCATCTCCCAGCAGGCTCTGGGCTGAGCTCATTTTGGTCTGTGGAACCCAGCTCTGCGGAATCCAGCTCTGCTTGGGCAAGCTCAGTTCCTCAAGGCAGTTGTCTACATGTTTGGGCGAGAATAGGAGGGAGAAAGGTGGAAACCAAACTTCCTAGCCTGGTGAATACAATCCAGCCTCATTTGCCCCAGACTACATACCAGGTGCATAGCCTTTTCTGGAAGTCACCCACACTCTCCACCTTGATTTCTCTGGCCTGTGTCCCTTCTCCTGCTCTACTTGTGCATTGCAGAGCTTACCTATTCTCAGGGCCCCTGTGGCTTCCTCCATGAGGCCTTTCTTGTTTCCTTTAAGGCTGTTTGCCTGCACTTCTCTGATTCTCGCCACTTTAAGATTGTTTTAATTTAAAAAGTAATGAATACATTTATTCTTAACATAAAGCATTAAATAATGTGCAGTTATCTAGAACAAAGCATGGAGGTTCTCCACCACCCTTTCCCTCTCTCCCCACCCCCTTTCTGAGGCAATCACTGAGAACAGTTGACAACACTCTGAATGCTGTGTAGCATTTGCTTCTTCTGTTTAATAGAATGCATCTTGGAGATTTTTCATTTCAGGGCTTATAGGTCAGCTTCACTCTTCAGTGGTTGGCAAACTTCCTGGTGTGTTGCCAGTCACTAAAGACTGTCTCTAACTAATGGAATTAGATCACAGGTGTTTACAAATGAATTTACTTCCCTTCCTTTTCTTCTTTCTCACCCTCCTCTTCCTTCTTTTCTGTTTCCTCCCTCTTCCTTTTCCTCTCCATCCTTCATACAAATCAGAGAAGTCTTAATCCTATTTCCATAACATCATTCTCACTCCTTTGCATTCTGGCTTTCTTCCCATTCTCTAAATATGCATATAAATATTTTAATTCTAAAATATTTTTAAAATGTGGAAAATGATAGAGAATAATATAACAAATACCTCTATACACAGTTAATAAATGGTAATATTTAGAAATACAGGTGACTGGGCATGGTGGCTCAAGCCTGTAATCCCAGCATTTTAGGAGGCCGAGACTCTCAACAACTTGCTGAAGGTTCAACTGATCATTAGCATTTTTCAGCAATAAAGTATTTTAAAATTGTGTGGACATTATTTTAGACATAATGCCATTGCATACTTAATTGACTAAGTGCATCGTAGTATGAACATAACTTTTGTATGCAGTGGGAAACCAAAAAATTTGTGTGACTCACTTTATTCTGATATTTGCTTTATTGCAGTGGTCTGTAACCAAATCTGCAATATCTCCAAGATATGCCTGTGTTTCTTCAAATCCTAAAAAAGAAAAAAAAAAAGACAGACAGAAAGAAAGAAAGAAAAGAAAAGAAAGAGAAAAAAATAAGTTGCAGGTAAAACTAAATCTCTCTCTGCATCTCATCTCTTTCCCTCCTTACATTTTATAAAGTACTTGCCATTCTAACATTGTTCTATATGTTTTCCATCTTTGTCTTCACATTTTGGCATTGTTGGGAGGAGGGGGAACAACAACTCAAGGGATTTAACGATCTGTGTGTAGCATGGAACCGACCAGTGTGGTAACCAGCTCTATACCACACCAGCTCTCCCAGCATTGCCCTTGAATGCTAGTCCTGCACATAAGTACTCTTTCATGAACAACTTATTGTTTTGTGGGTCTTCAACAGATATTGTCATACTCTATTTTCTTTTACAACTTGTCCTTTCACTCGACATTATGCTTTGAAATTGATTCTTACAAATATTTGTAAGTCTAGCTCATTCCTACTAACATCACGTTTTCTTGAGGGGTTGAAATGAGGGCAAAGCCCTGGGGGTCATACAGACACAGCCTGTCCTCACAGGGCCAGCGTTGGGCCTAGAACCTCATATAGCTGAGTAAGATATTTTCATGAAAATTGGGCCAAAACAGTGAGGATGCTAATTGCTTTATTTACTTGCAGAATTTGAGATTTTATAAATCTGTGTATGCCTACGAATATGTAAATGCTGCATTTGCAGGGAGGAAAACAAAAAAATTGGGAACAGTTGGACAAGGAAGGCATTCTACTATTTATTAAATAGGCACAAGTGACCTCTCTTGGGTATCCACAGTCCTAAGAGGAGAAGCACAGTGTCCCAGTTTTAGGTGAGAAGGCTAGATGCCAGTTCAACAGCCCAAATAAGACAAGAGCCCCAAAGAGAAGACCTGGGGATGTGGGGATGCCCTCTATTAACTAGTGAAGGGGGTTTGGGTGGAAAAGAGAATGGATTTTAGAGTTAGAGGGCTGGAATCTGCTGTCTCATTTGTGTGGGGTGTCAGAGGGTATGAAACCTAGCCAGAAAGCACAGGTCTATCCCAGGCAAAACCAGAAAGTAGGGGAAGTCTGGACTTAGGGCCTCCCACAAAGATGTCAATGCATCTTTTCCTTCCTGCCTCTTCTCCTACCATCAAAACCATTATTTAGGGAAGAGACTGAGGTTAACCACTTATCCTCCTTAGAAATAAGTCTCAGTTCCTTGGTACCCTTCTCAGGGGTATTTGTATCCTTTTTCCTAAGTATGGCATAAGACAGTCTGTCCCTGCTGGATCAGGTCCAAACACTGAGGCAAATACTGGGAGGCAAAACAGTACAACTCCTGTAGAGGAGAATTTGTCAACCTCTAACACAACTACAAACCCATTTGCTCTCTAAGCAATGTAAGCAATTCCAGTTCCAGGAATCTACCATTTTAGATACACATCTATAAACACAAAACAGTATATGTAAGAGGTTTGGTATAGTGACATCAGTTACAATAGCAAAGGATTGGAAATAATTCAAATGCCTATGCATAGAGGACTTGATAGAATGACCTTCTTGTCCCAGTTTTAAAACTGAAAGTTCCATATACAGGGATTCCCTCAGTCCCAGACAAACATTGTCCCACCAGTCTTAAAGTATTTCCTTGTTTTCTGGACCAACAAGACATCTGAAACTCTTCTTGGATTTCCCTGTCCCAGCACTGGAGTCTATTTCTCAAAGGAGCCCTCGTCCGTTTGATTGGGGAGTGGTGCTGTATTTAAAAGCTGAGATCTAGGTTCTTGTGTGCTCATTGAATACCGGGGTATTATTGCTTCTAGGCCCTTTCAGTGACAAAGCAAATACACATGCATGTATATGTAAAATAATAAATTTATAAAAAGTTATAAATATATATAATTATACGTTCATATTTCATATTTACTCTAATTCAAATTAAACTTTGCAGGTTTTCTATTAAATCTATTGCATTTTGTATTTGAATTTCTTTTCTCTTACCCTAAAATTTTTTGGTTCCTAATAATATTAGAAGATATTTATTATTTGCTTTATTCTATGATATACATGAATAATTTCAAGTATTTACTTCTTTGCTTTATCTTACAACATACCTAAAATTGTTCCAAAGTTAAAGCATCACTATTAATATCACTAATAAAACTACAAAGTGATCTTAAATATTTTCTTGCAGTTCTTTTTGCTCTAGAAATTTATCTCACAAGGGATATACAACCAGAGAACTATGACAAAAATGTTTGAAAAAAAATGTTTTCTCTGTATAGCTATGTTACTAATTTAGTATGCAGTGGGTTTCTTGTCTAATATGTTTTCAATTTTAAAGTTCATCTTTTTTTCTTTTTGATTTAATTTTATTTTGTGAATATGTAAAATTTTAATGTGAAGTTAGAATTACATAAAAAGTTATATTCAGAGAGCTTCATTTCCATTCCTATCTTCTCCTTCACTTGTCCCATCTCATTTCCTATGGGCAACCATTTTTAATAGTTTCTGGTTTTACCTTTCCAGTAGTTCTTTTTGTAAAAATAAGCAAATGAATATATGTGGTAATATGTGTATATACATTTCTATCTCTCTATCTTTCTTTTACAAAAGGTAACCTCCATATGCACTGTTCTGCACTTTAATTTTTTCCCACCTAACAATATGTCCAGAAATCACTCTACATTAGCAAGTGAAGGTCTTCCTCATTCTTTTCACATCTGCACAGACCACATTATGGATGCACGTCCAGTAGTGTCCTCAATGGTTCCCAGTGTTTACCTCTGGAAAAGAATTGGAGGAAGAGATGAGGGGAGAGAAGGAGGGAGGAGGGAAAAGGGAGGGAGGGAAGGACAGAAGAGTGGTGAAAGGCTTCTATATTTTATTCTACATAATTATTCTTTTTTTTTTTTTTTTTGAGTTGGAGTCTCACTCCATCGCCAGGCTGGAGTGCAGTGACACGCTCACGGCCACCCCAGTCTTGACCTGCTGGTTCAGGCAGTCCTTCTGCCTCAGCCTTCCAAGTAGCCAGAACTATAGGCACGCACTACCACATCCGGCTAATTTTTTTTGGACTTATTGTAGAGATGAGGTCTCACCAAGTTGCCCATGCTGTTCTCAAACCCATGGGCTCAGGCAATTCTCTCACCTCGGCCCCTCAAAGTGCTGGAATTACAGCCTTGTGTCTCTGTGCCCGGCCAATTATTCATTCCTTATTGTTTTAGAATAAAAATTAGTGAATTGCTTTTTTAAAAAATTCAATATTTTAGAACAGTTTAGATTAACAGAGGAATAGAGAAAGGTACAGAGATATTCCATATACTTCTGCCCTCACACAGGCCACCCCATTATCAACATCCTACATCAGAGTAGTACAGTTGTTACAATTGATAAACCTACATTGTCACATCTTCATCACCCAAAGTCCACAACTTACATTATGGTTCACCCTTGGTGTATTCCTTTATTAATTAAAATAATTTCATGTATTGTGGGCCACAGTGAGGTATACACGAGGAACATGTCACAAGAGCTAGTTTGCAAGACCTCCCACTGGCCAAATTTGAAACAATTTGAGATTAAAAAGAATAATGACTGCAAGTTATTATAAAACACTGAATAAACAAAGAACCATGAGTCCATAGTAATAATTTTTAAAAGAGAATAAAAATTCAATTGATGTCATTGGAGATAATAATATATCAAGTCCTTAATCTAAAAATTGATAATTAAAGGACAAAAAGGCATCTGACCTACTTTTTTCTGTCAAAACTTTAGTTCATCCCCAGTTTATTAGGGGAAACTATTCTTTACAGAAAGTTGTCAGCTCATAAACAGGAGAGGAATAATAGACTTAGAAAGGCAATTTTATAATCCCCAATATAATAATGAATATAGGCAACAATTATTCTTGGATATTCTTAGTCCATCTGGGCTACTAAAACTGAATATCATAGATTGGGTGGTTTATAAACAACAGAAATTTATTTCTCACAGTTCTGGAGGCTGGGAAGTCCAAGAACAAGGCACTGGCCAATTTGACATCTGGTGAAGACCCACTTCCAGTTCACAGACGGAGCCTTCTAGTTTTGTCCTCACATGGTAGAAGGGGCAAGACAGCTCTCTGGGGCCCTTTTATAAGGGCACTGGGCACCAGTTCCACTTATGAGGGCTCCATCCTCATGGCCTAATCACGTACCAAAAGTTTCACCTCTTATTACCATTAAATTGATTTCAACATATGATTTCTGGGGGGACATAAACATTCTGACCATAACAGATGCTAAAATTATTAGGTGAAAGGCTGTTAAAGAATACAATTTTACACTATGCCAAAGTATCACCTTATAGATTACAAAGGGAAAGTGGGCTTTTATAATGAAGAAATCTGGTAGTCACCAATTCAACTAAGTGATTGAACATAGCATCCCTTACAGTGAGACAACCTAACATTATATATCTCCTGAAATGATGCACTATGAAGAATATAGCATTACTCTGAATGCCAAAACTCTTTAACTTAGATCCATCCAATCAAGCTTTGGACAAAATGTGAATCTAAAAGAAATGCAGGGCCAGGCATGGTGGCTCATACCTGTAATCCCAAAACATTGGGAGGCAGAGGTGAAAGGATTGCCTGAGCCCAGGGGTTCGAGACCAGCCTGGGTATTTAGTGAGACCTTGGGTCTACAGTAAGTCAAAAAATTAGCTGAGCATGGTGGCACGCATTTATAGTTACAACTACTTGGAAGGCTGAGGCAGAAGGATCGCTTGAGCAGGTCAAGGCTGTGGTGGGCATGACACTCCAGCCTGGATGACAGAGTAAGACTCCAACTAAAAATAAATTAAATAAATAAATAAATATAAAAGAAATTCAGGGAGGTAGAAGAACAAGTCAAGTGAGCCAAAGAGAAGTGATTAAATTAATCCAGAATGTGAGACTCTCTTTAAGACAACTGGTCTAGTCTCTTCAAAAATCAATTTCATGGGGAAAAAATAGAGGATTATTCTAGGTTAAAATAGACTAAATAGACATAGCCATTGTAATGCATAAAATTTGATTGGAGTCTACTCATCTTTACAAAGCTATAAAAAGACATTTTGGGCCAGGCGCCGTAGCTAAAGCCTGTAAAGGTGAGGGAATTGCCTGAGTCCATGGGTTTGAGAACAGCCTGGCCAATTAGGTGAGACCTTATCTCTAAAATAAATAAATAAACAAATAAACAAACTGGATGTGGTATTGTGCCCCTGTAGTTCGGGCTACTTGCAAGGGTGAAGCAGAAGGATCGCTGAAGCCCAGCAGGTTGAAGCTGTGGTGGCTGTGAGCATGCCACTGCATTCCAGCCTGGGTGATGGAGTGAGACTCCAACTAAAAAAAAAAAAAAAGACATTTTGGGGAACAATTGGGCAAATTTACATTTAGGCCTAACACTGGGTGATATTAGGATTCATGTTAGTTATCTTTGAAGTAACAGAGACATTTGTTTCTGTACCAAAATATTCTTATTCCAAGAAGATGCATGCTGAAATAATTAGGATTGAAGTAACATGATATCCACAATTTATTTTCATCAAAAATAAGATATAGACACAGAAATAAATCAAACACAGAAAATATTAGTTGTTCACTCTAAGTGGTACACTAGTATTATTCTTTCAACTTTTCCATATATTTGAAATTTTCTTATAATAAGCATTTGGAATATGCAGTTGTAAAACTCAAGCTTCAATCCCACATTTTCAGGAGAAACTTTGTTTCAGGGGAACCAGATAGCCCAGAATGCTGAGGGAAAGTGCTACATCACAGAATGATGGAGCTAATGGATGTAGAAGAAATGGCAGACAGATGTAGAAGAAATTTCACCAACAGTATGAAAATAGTTAATTCAGGCAAGGATTATTCTTTGTTACAATCATCAGATGAATGGTTGATGGGAACTAAGCATTCATACAGCACCATAAGAATGTCATTCAGGTCATGCCTAGCAGAGGATTCAGGTCATCATCACCCTTCCTCAACAGTGAAACTTAGGATCACCCAGGAAGGTGTAGGAAAACACCTCCACCACGGCATGGTGACCTTGTGTGACCTGCACAGGCAAAGGCTTGAGTCACAGCTAGTCTGAGTCTTGGCGGAACACCTTGTGATCCTTCCAGAACACAGGCAGATGGAGTCTCATGAAGAGTGGTTGTGGGCCATCCCCCATTCACCTCTCTGTCTTCCCTGGGTGGCTGTCATGACAGAATTTCTCATCACCTCCCAGGTTCTGATGAGGTATAGACCTTCTGTTCTGCCCTGTCACTCCGCCTCAGAATATTGCTGCAGACTATAACTATGCTTAGCTGCAGTCTACATTTGGTGCCCCAGCAATGGGTTATCCTACAACGTGCATTGCAATCATCCGGACCCCTTTTGTTTCGGTGTCATCTTCCTGGTGTGTGGTGCAAGGATCATAGAGAACTGGCACCTTCAGCATATTTCCTTTCACTGTCGGTGTAAGTAATAAACTGTCTAAATCTAAAAGTGACTTGTTGTGACTTTACTGATCAAACCAGTCAGGTTTTAGACTTGACCTTGTCTTGTCTCGTATGTGAGAGCTTTACAAAAGGGTCATGCAGACACCATGGCCTCCCAAAGTGTTGCACTGTGAAGCACACAGTGTATTCTAGCCAAAAAAATCTTCAACTTTGACATGTCAGGGCCATACAAAAAGGGACTGTGCTAGATAAAAAGAAGTTCCAAAGACATAATCAGATGCCATGTCAGATTCTTGATTTGAAACTGGTTTGGATAAACTGCTGTAAAGGGTATTATTTTTTAGTCAATTAGGGAAATTTGAATATGACTTGAGTGGTAGAAAAAAATAAAAATTCAAACATAAGATTGGAAGCAAATGGCTTACAAAAAGGTATTGTAAATCTTACTCTGGCTTAAAAATATGTATAGGAAGAGGTCTCAAAGGGTACATCAGTCATCAATTGCCACAATAATGCTGTGTAATAAAACCTCTCACATTTCAGTGGCATGCAGTAATAAGCATATATTTCTTGCTTTTTTATTTACAGGTTCCCCAGACTTACCTAGACTGGACTTAGCTGGGCTGCAGGTTAAGTCCATATCAACTTGTGTTTCTCTCATTCTCCTAGAACTGAACCAACTCTTACCTGAGGTACATCTTTCTCTTAGTGAGAGGCAAAAGTGCAAACTGGCAAGGCCAACCATATGAGAACATGTCAAGCCTCTGATTGCAGCCTGTTTGCTAACATCCCATTGGCCAAAGCAAGTCACATAGCCAAAATTCAGGGACCCAATACAAAGTTATGACAAGGTGTGGATACATAGTACTACTAGAGGGGAATGGAAGATTGGTACCAATAGTTTAATCTGTCCCAAAGGGTATGCTCTAGACCAAAGTTACAACAGTAATCCTTAAGTGGTAGAAATGTGATATTTCAATTTTTAAAATTTTTACTTTTGTCATTTAAAATTTTTTTTACAATAAACATATACTAAATATTGAAATAATGAAAAGGTTAATTTAAAACATAATAAATAAACAACTTAAAAAACACTTGTTGATTTGAACATTTGCTTCTTGGGGAGGGGCCCATGTGCCATACCAGGGATTGATATTTGTTGTCATTAGAGTCCTTGGGGACAAGGTTGCTTGTGGTATGCTCAACTTTTGTTAGAAGAGTAGGGGTCCTGGCAGGGCATCAGTCCCATCCTATCTTTCTGCTGCCTATTCCATATCGACTAGAAAGATTTTTTTCTATTTAATTAATTTTTGTATGGCCCTGACATGTCGAAGTTGAAGATTTTTTGGCTAGAATACACTGTGTGCTTCACAGTGCAACACTTTGGGAGGCCATGGTGTCTGCACGACCCTTTTGTAAAGCTCTCACATACGAGACAAGTCTGTCCCTGGGCGCTGTCTCAGGACCCCCAAGAAATGTTTCTGAATTGCAGGTCCTCATTTCTGTCTCCCACATGTCAACACTTTGGCCTGACTCTTTTAGAATATACCTTGTGAGGTTCCAGAAGTCCCATCCTATCTTTCTGCTGTCAATTCCATATCAACTGGAAATATTTTTTTCTATTTAATTAAACATACCACTTTTGGGGAGGTTGCTGTGATCCAGGCATTGGAGTTTTGGGGTGAGGTACTGTGGAAGGAATAGGGGAAGGAGATCTCTTTCTCCTCAAGGTACTAGAGAAAGGCCATGTTTGTCCATATTGAGAGGGCGATAAGGAAGTATGCCAGATCCTGGTAGTCTGTCCCTGGGGGCTTGTCTCAGGACCCCCAAGAAATGCTTCTGAATTGCAAGTTCTCATGTCTGTCTCCCACATGTCAACACTTTGGCCTGACTCTTTTAGAATATACCTTGTGAGGTTCCAGCCTTGGAAGCCATTACCCATTGCCAGGACATGAAGAGCAGAGCAGGTTGCCTGAGTGGGCCTGGGGCCCTCTTTCCTCCCTGACCACACATCCTGAGGCAGGGCTGGATGAGAAGGCATCAGGTAGAAGTTGCACTGGGTCTCTCTCCCCAGCACACCTCATATTTGATTATTTATTCAGGCTGTTCCCACTGCCTTTGTGCCTGCTCCCTTTTTTCTCTCCTCCTTCACATATCTTGACTCCAATGTCAGTCATCAAGTGGAACAGCAGCCTCTAATCCTCCTCATACCAAATAGTTCTCTCCTTTCTCTGGTCTCTTCCCTGCCTCCAGCCTTGGTTTCCAGTGGGCTTTGTCCACACCTCCATCCAGCAGCCACAACCTGACCAATTTTAGCGTTATGGATGCATGTGTCTGCCTTCCCCAGGAGACTCGAACCCCATCTCAGATTTTCTTGTTTCTAGTTCCTGGTACAAGGTTGTGTTTATAGTAGGTACTTAATCACCATTTGCTGAGTGATCAAGAGAACAGACAGCAAGAGGTTGTGGATAGCTCATGTGGATATGTTGGCCTGGTGGCCTGAGGTTTGTCTTCTTCCATGGGGATCAACTCCTTCCAGGTAGTTGTTCACTCTCAGAAATAGTCAATGTTTCTCTAAGCCCAGGGCTGAAGCCTCAGTTGCCTCAGTGACCCTATAAGGTGCCCCCACCACATATACCCCAGGGGACAGCCAACAGCCCACTGACCCCATGCCAGGACCTCTACTCTTCTAAGAAAAGTTGAGCATGCCACAAGCAACCTTGTCCCCAAGGACTGTAATGACAACAAATATAAATCCCTGATATGGCACATGGGCCCCTCCCCAAGAAGCAAATGTTCAAATCAACAAGTGTTTATTAAGTACTCATCGAATAGCTCCTGTCCCAGGGAAGCAAGGGGGAAGGGCATAAGTGGACGCAGACATGGAAACTTTCAGTATCGTAATGGAGGGGTCATCAAATGACGGCCTCCTAGCTCAATCAAGACCGGGCAGAACAGTTGCCTCAGGAGGAGGACATGAGAATGAGTCAGGCACAGCAAGGGCAAGGGTACTTTCAGCAGAGGTGGCAGTGTGAGCAAAAGCCAAAGCTGAGACACCTGTGGTCAGGGAGGAGGCAGCTGAGCTGTCTGGTATTTCTAAAGAGTAAGGTGTCCAAAGGAAGCCCTGTTTTCCCAAGGCAGGACATGAGGGGCTTCTGTGATGCATGATTGCCAAGGTAAGCAACCTGTTCTGTCCTCGGCTCTTCTAGGCACAGTGCTCAGGGCAGAGTGAGCTACGATGCTACCCTTCTCTGATTTAAGCATAACAAAATTATTGATAACAAAACTAATGCATGTTTACTGCATAACATATGGAAAATGCAGAAAGACACAAAGAGAAAAAAAATTACCTACAGTCTCCTGCAAGAGTTAACAATGGCTGACATTTGCTGAGCTCCTGCTAAGAGTCAGGCACAAGGCATTTCACAGGTCTCATAAGAACCCTAAGAAGTAGGTACTCCCACTATTTCTCTTACTAGATGGGGAAACTGAGGCACAGGAAAGATAAGCAATTTGCACAAGGCCACTCATTAGCAAATGAGAGAGCCCATGTTCCAACATAGGTAGCCTGGGTTCCATGTTACCACCTGTAACATTTTGATTTACAGCTATGGTTGCAAACTAAATGCTGAGGAGTCCCAGGGCCTTGTTGTAAACTCATGGGATGTTTTATTTTATTTTATTAATTTTTTTGAGTTGGCATCTCACTCTGTCACCCAGGCTGGAGTGCAGTAGCACAATCATAGCTTACCACAGCCTCAACCTAATGGGCTCCTTCTACCTTAGCTTCCTGAATAGCTGGGACTACAAGTTCAAGTCACCGTGCCCAGCTATTTTTAAAATTTTTTGTAGAGATGGGGGTCTCACTATGTTTCCTAGACTGGTCTCAAACTCCTGTGCTCAAGCGATTCTTGATTCCCACTTCAGCCTCCCAAAGGACTGGGATTACAGGCATAAATTGCACTCCCAGCCCTCCCAAATGATAATAATTATTTAACAAAAATATAACAATATATGTTGTACCTAGTACGAACTACTACTATTAAGTTGTTTGGATCCAACTACTTAATAAAATAAGCTGTCGGGTTTTTATTTCATGGAGGGAGGGGATGGACCTAGGGGCTTCATGAAAGAATTACTGAGATACTACAGGGTTATGAACCAAGAAAGTTTGAGAACCTCCAGCTTATGGTATTCCATACAGGTATATACCACCTTCTTTTTCTTGTTGCAGAACTGAATTCACAATGTGTATGCAATTTTATAACCGGCTTTTTCCCTTTCACTCTGAGAATACTTTTGCATGTATTTAAATGATTTATTTTTATTTAGCTGATATCCCATTGTTAGATAGATTTTTTCCCCCAAATTTCTCTTGTTACGAATAATGCTATGCAAACATCTTTGTAAATAAGGGCAACATATTGCCTGGCCAAAAGGTGTGCATATGTTTAAGACTTTCAATATGTGCCCAAATTGTCTTCTAGAAAAATCTTCTCTAACTGCATTCCAACCAACTGCAGTAAAATAGCAGTTTGCTGTGTATCCACCCATCCTGTATATTACCATTTTAAAAATACTTGCTGTTTAATAGGTTAAAAATGTTTTCTCGTTATTGTTTTAATGTATCTTCTCAGTTGCTAATGAGTTTGGAAATTTTTTCATTTGTTTATCGGCCACTTGTGGTGCTTTTGTGAATTGTCTATTCACATTCTTTGCTCATTTTTCACTTGGAATGTTCATCTATTCCATATTGATTTGCAAAGCTTTCATCCAATTTTAATGAAAAGTTTAAATCCCCAATGCAGCTGTGAGAAATGCTGATGGTTGCAGTTCTCTGCAGATCCAATTGTTTTCATAAGTTCCACTAATGACTCAGAGGCTAATGAAGGAATAGATCTGATTGATGGCGCTTAGAAAAACTGTGTAATTAGAAGTTTCCTTTTCCAATCAAAAGCCAACCATATTTATCAGTTCAACTTCCTATTTTTTCTCCTATTTTGAAAAATGCATTTAAATATATTCCACTGGTCTTGGCAGGATGGTGGGAAGGACATGAAAATCATGTCTGGTTGTTATATAACTCTCCAATTAATGCAGGGTCTTATTTTCTCTTTTAGGTTTCATATGTTATCTTTAAAGAGGAAGCTTCAGATCTCTTTGGCTCGTTTCTGCCTCGGCTGCCTCTGGAACCAGGAGTGAGGCTGTCACCTAGCAACCAGGGCTCTGCTTATAGAAACAGAAGCCTTGGCCCAGCCAAGAGAGGAAAATCACCAGTAGGAATAAAAAGTTTTGTCTTTGAACTAGAGAGCCACTAAAGGCACGATACCTAATGAGATGCGATTGCCAAGGTTATGCTCCCAGAGGATTCCCAGGCTCTCAGAGCTCCAGATGCAGAGTTGGGGGGAAGGGATGGCTTTGGAGGCAAACTTTGGAACCTTTGCTCCCCATCTTGAGGGTTGATGAGAAGCTGGGTTCCTTCAAATTGGACCCAGAAAATAGGTTTTAGCTCCCCTATCCCTCAAGCCCTGTATGATCTGGGCCTCTGGTCAGTACTGGGGGATCACAAGGTTTGAGGCTTCACTCCAGTATTTGGGCATGCAGGCTGCTCCCTGGGAGTTCAGCTTTACTACCTAGGTCTGAGCTGAAATATATAAAACCGCTTCAGGGGCTCTCATGCTATGAGACTGGTTATGATAGTAACACCTCCTAGGGTGTTCTGCATTAGCCAGTCAGGTGTCCTGAGTAGAGGACGGGGCTCCAGTTGACAGTCCCTAGTACTGTAATTTCACTGGCAAAACTGTTCCTTTTAGTAGTTACAGCAGCTTTCCTTCAAGCAACCCTCCAACACACATACGTACACTCATCCCTCATGGACTCTCACTGCCTTATGTTTCCTCCACTTTCTCCATGGGTCTTATTCTAGCCAATGGAATATTACTGAGCATGACAGGAGCAAAGGCCTTCAGTAATCTTTTGTGGTCTGGCTTGCTCATCTCACCTCTGCTATGAAAAGACAAACTCCAGGTAGTCACTGGTCCAGAGAGAGTGAAGAGGCATGTATTACAGACCTAAACTCAGCTGTAGCCTAAAGCAGATCCATCCCAGCCAATGTCCAGGCCTGTGAGCAAGAAAAATGAACAGTTTGTTGTTGTAAACCACTGAGATTTGGGGACATTTTACTAGGCAGTTTTATTGTGGCAATACCTGACTAATGCATCGTTTATTACTTCTTATCTCTATTTCTTTTAGATGTCCTGGTACCTATATTTTCTGAGGTCAACTTTGCCTTCAATTCTGTGGGATATATCATATCCTTCTAAGGAATTCTTCTCTTTGCTAAAGTTTGTTGGAACTGATTTCTATTACTTGTAACTCAGAACACTGACTAGTAGAATTCATCTGCCAGATCTCCTCTCCCAGAATTACCTATTCCTTGATCTGAATTCAGATGCTTCCTCATATGATCTGAACGGTTGTTAAGCCTTCTCCCACCTCCCTTTCTCTTCAGGTAGCATTCACTGAAATAACTTGTACCCTAAACAAGTTCCCCTTGTCCCTTCTTGCAGGACTTTGCACACATTTGTTTTGCAGGGAGCATCCTCCCTCTGTTTCCAATTCTTAAAGTCTTGTGCACCTTTCAAACATCACCTCTTCTATGAAGCCTTTCCTGATTCTCCCCTGGAATTCCTTTCTCCCACTACAATACTGGATGCAGTTGTCCCTAGCCTGGATGGTGCTTATTTTCCTCTACAGAGCTGCTGCGGTTTATTCCCTTACTAGAGGCGACCTCATTGAGGCCATAACTCAGGAGAAGCAGGGAGACCCCAAGTCTTTTCAATCCCACTCACTCTGTTAACTACTTTCCAGGGGCATTTCCTGATACTTAGTGTTAAGGGCCATGTGTCGTCTACTTCTGCATCCATGGTGCCAAGCTCAGGGCCAGGAACAAAGTTGTGCTCTAAAGGGTTGTTGTTGGCTATTTGAGTGCAGGTATGAACAAATGCCCATCCCTTCTAGAATCTTGAGCCAAAATAAGTACATAATAGAAATATATTCTTGTATATTTATATCATGTGTTTCCTTTGATCTGAGATGAAACATGACCATCATTTTATTTGCCTTGTGCAAGGATAAAGTTGGGTCTGGAGTCAGCTACAGACCAAACATTATGAAAAACATCCAGACTTAAGATTCACTTGGTCCTTCATGCTACAGTTGTTGGGACCACATTGGCTTGTACTCACAGACTCAGTGCATGTAATCTGTAAAACTGTGGTCCAACTTGGGGAAGAAAGGAGTCAAAATTCATGCAGACGATAATGGGAAAGGTAAGAATTAGAAATCAGGCTTCCAGATTATTAGTTCTCTATTGCTTATTAAAAAATTTCAGGGAAAGGCAGACTCGAGGACCTTCAAGCTGGGTTTTTCCATCAGATCTTCCTACACAGACTGTTAATGGGGAGGGCATCACCATTCCTGTGCCAACCTGCTACTTTGTGGCCAGGAGGATTCTTAAAAAAATAATAGTTGACTGGAGCCAACTGTCTCAGTACAATTAGTTCCTGAATTACAATTTCCTGCTCTTTGCTTACGGTAAATGATCAATGTCGCAGTAACCGGTCAGCCGTGTCTGTTTCTGTCCAGGTAGCCAGGGCTTGATCTTGAGAAAGACCCAGGGTGGGTACTAGGTAGATGCCATGTGATGGGACAGGCAAGACTTTTGAAACCAGAAAGATCTGAGTTCAAATTCAAGCCTTGATCTTGAGAAAGACCCAGGGTGGAAGGTACCAGGTAGATGCCATGTGATGGGACAGGCAAGACTTTTGAAACCAGAAAGATCTGCATTTAAATTCTCTGCCACTTGCTGGTCCTATGACCTCCATTTTCCTGTTTGTAAAGTGGAAGGAATAACAGCATCAACTCAAAGAGTTGATGTGAGATGAATACTGTGTCTGGAACATAGGTGGTTAGTTAATAATATCTTACTATGTAAGAAAGAGAGCTGCAAGAGGCTGACCCTGGGACAAGGAGTTGAGTGCAAGGAGTTGATCTAGGGGCAGATTCCAGGAAACACCAGCTTAAGAGTGGGGAAGAGAGTCACTGAAAGGAAGGCAACAATGCAGGGTTAGCCCTGAGACCAGCTGGAGTTCAGTCCCATTGGGCACCTCTAGGAGACAGACTGGAGCACATCTCACCATTGTCCCCTCAACAAAGGGGTGGAAGTTGGGGTATATATCTACCTGAACTCCCACCCACCATTGGTGAGCACTGCTGGAGAGGTGAGGCTTAACTTCCCAGCACAGTTTTTACTCCTCTTACCAGCTTAGTGGGCTTACATAGCTAGGGAAAGCCTTCTTTGGGAAGCAAGTTGCAGTGGCTGGGAATTGACATCATAGGATACCTGTGCATGGGAATGGTCAGCGTGGGGACACCCTCAGCATCTGTTACAAGAGTCCAAAGCTCATCAGGAGAAGCCAGAACTTCAGCAATCAGCTTTGAAGTGGGCTAGAATTAGGATCAAAACCTATAAATCTGGGGCTGGTGCAGGCAGAGCTGGGAGATTGGGATTAAGTCGGGATTGAGGTGACATTTGTCATCAACTGTCCTGGAAGCTCTAGACCCTATGTTCCTGATGTTGGCCACATGCGTAGCAGATCAACTTTCTCCTAGAGTAACTTGAGATTGTGTTGAGAGACTTTCTTACTCATTTCACACATATACTCTTACTGTGTCATGTACACAGAGTATATGTGTGACACATATACTTACTGTGTCACACATATACTCTTACCCAGAGCTTAGTACAAGCTGTTTGGTTTCAGCCCTGGCATGGGAGCAGGGGAGGGTGTGCACATGTGTGTGCAGGTCCTGGAAGGAGAACCTTGAGGACCACCACTTTTCTTGTCACCTGCAATGACTTCAGATTGGACTGAGCTAAACAGCACATGAAGAGATGGGCAAACTGGAAAGGATGGAGAACTGAATTAAGGAGCCATGTGCAAGGGAAAGGGACTGAATTCTGTGTGAATCCTTCCAAAGCACAACCTCCCTTAAAGGTGACTGGATCGAAGCTTTTTTTGATGCCTTAATCTGTATAAGTCAAGAGTCTGAAATTCCCACTGGATTTGGGTTTGAATGGATTACTTGAGCTCTCTGAATGACTTGCTGATAGAATTACCAAAAATGCTAAGCTGTGTGATTTCTAGATGCAAATATAATGAAATGAAAAAGTAACACCAAAGTGCCTCGTTATCCTCGTGAAAAATCACCCAGGAAAAGAAGCTGAGTTCCCATTAGAACTTTCCCCAAGGTTCATAGATGTTTGGACTGATAATAAGAGTTATCTTTATTATCATAATGATAATTCTCATTATTGCTATTTTAGCCAGTATCATTCCTTGAGAATCTTCTATCTGCTCGTTATCTTGCTTTTTATCTCTTATTGCATAAATTCACAAGAATTCAGATGTGAGGAAACAAAGGCACTGAGAGGCTAATCAATTTGTTTGGGGTTGCACAGCAAGTAAGTGGTAGGGCTGGGATTCAGCACCACGTTTTTCAGGTTCCAAAACCTGTCTTTGAAATTATTCACTCCAAGTGCTGGGTGATCTACTTGAAATTGATTTCTTCTTAGTGGTAAAATGTTATTCTTGTAAATGTTGAGTGTTTCTTGACCTCTTCTAACTCTTTACAATGAACATTTACATGAACTCTTTACGATGAACATTACCATAGTCAGAATGTTCAACCCCCACAGCACCGTATGAAACCCATACTTTTGGCTCAACTTTGGGATTTAGTGATGATTCCATGTCAACCACCTGTCAAGGTTGCAAATTTATAGATCAGATCCAGCATGTAAATTTTCTTAGAATGGCCCACATGGTGTTTAAAATTAATTTGAAATTACACTGACAACTTGGGAGATTTGATATCAAAATTAGGATTTTGAAAAACCATAGGTTCAACAACACTGAGGGTGGCCCCCCTCAGTTCACCACAGTCCCCACCTGTCCCTATTGTATCCTTGCCATTGGTGCCAAGTGACAGAGCCACGTAGTATCACACTTTCCTTTGTGTTTTTTTCTTAAATTATATTTTTCTAATTCCTTTACTCCTCAATTATTTCCTCTCTTTCCTGCCCTTTGTAGGATTTGAGGTCTTGGAGCTTGAAAATCAACAACCCCCCAAGCAGTTCTTCAGATATACCAGAAGCCAGTTTGAATTTTATCCTGTCCTTTCTCCTGTGCTCTTATCCGGCTCAATGGCATAAAGACACCAACTCAATTTCAGACAAGCATTTTTAAAATGGTGACTCTAACGCTTGTTCGTGACCTCAGGTGACTTCCTCAGCTTCCCCAGCCTCCACTTCCTCATCTGGAAAATAAGTCCAGGTCACTTTACCTGAAGACAGTTAGCCAAAAGTCAAGGCAAACTTTGCCCAATTACACTGAGAGCCAGCCTGCCAAATAAGACATTCACCAAAGCATTTGATTCTTCTTAGTATTCTGTTTTCATTGGCCAGCCTTCATCTTGCCTACCTAACAGGGTTTTATAGAGTCTGCAACTTGTGCCTGCCCCAGCTCTCCCTCTTGCTGCAACTGGAGATTGAAGCATGAGAGAAAGGGAGGTTGAGAGAAGACCCAGGAAGACAGAGGACTAAGAAGTGGCAGGCTGGGGGGTGGGGAGGCATAAGGAGAGCACATTCATGAGAATATGTTTTGAAATATGAATATGTTATCCGTATGAATAAGAAAACCGGAATGAAGAATACTCTCATAAGAATTCTCCTTATTAAAGAATATATTATACTTCTTTCTATACCTCCAATTCCCCTCTCTTCATCCTCAGGCACCCGCAGCTACTGCAGGAAGTGGGAGTGAGGACATTGAATGTTCTTTTAAAACAGAACATTGTTGTAAAGACAGAATGAACACTGCTCAATTAAAACTAAGTAATTAAACAAAACAAGTAAATTTATCAAATTTGCCATTCAGTCAGTTGGGAAATAGACTAGTCCTTTCCTCATAGGATTATTGGGAGGATTAAATTAGCTGATTTTAGGATGCATAGCGCAGTACTCCATAAACAGTGTTTCCTATTATCACACTCCTCAGAATGGTGCCATCATACAGTCTGTCACATAAATCCACGATCCTCCCCACCCTCCCGCGGGGTCAAAACCAAGATCCTACCCACGTGAGGGTGACTAAAAGAGACCCCCAAGAGTGTGACAGGGAAGGAGGTAAGGATGTCCTGAGAGATAAGCCCATAAAATCAGCTCACTAAGGAATTCCTGGAAGTACAGAGGCCCAAGAACAAGCCCCAGTCCTGCAATGGAATCAACCCTTCTCAGGGAGAATAGGTCCCTCAATGGAGCTTGGTCAACCAGGGGAGTCTGAAGAAGGAGAGGTCAAGGCCGTACATTGGTGAGGCTCACCCACCCGCCACCCTGGGAAGCCTGGAGTTGCTAGAACCTCACATTATGCAGTGACGGCTCTGCATTCCTTGCACGTATTTACCAAGCCGCTGTGGGATCATTTGGCTTCCTGAGGAGTGATGCCTCTAGAGAGAATGTGCTCATCTGGCTGATGTGTACCTCCAGGCTGCTTGAAATTAGTCCATTTTCTTTCTGGTTTGTTCTCAGGTCCTTCACTGGTTATGTTTATTTAAGCATCCAATAACTTCTGGAACTTAAAAGATTGAATTTCTGAGTGTACATGGCTGAGGGCCAGACCCCAACAAGTGACTCATTCTCTGAGGCCAATGTCCTCTGCCTGGGGGTCTCTGTAAGTGGGTAGCACATGGTCCCCATTGTGGCTCTTCCCACAGGCAGTCACAGCAAGATGCCAGCCCTAAAGCAGAAGGTAGGAGGCAGTACTGCTGCAAAAGAGAATCGGGTTTGAAGCTCTCCATGAGGCACCAGCAAATTTTGTTCTTGATCAGGACTTATGGCCTTATCTAATATTGTTGGAGAGGAAGGGGGGGGAGAAGTTCCTGCTCATATTAGTCTAAAATCTAATTGAAGACAATTCTGTTGCCTAGACAATGGCATATTAAATTGTTCAGCGAAAGCAAAGATTTATAAAAAATTGTCCCTGACCTATAGAACTAGGGAAGATAATAAATCTCCCAGAATTTTTAGCCATGTTTACTATATATCATGCTCAGAAATTGCATTAGGCATGTAAATGTGATGGGTAGAGTCCTGAAGCAGTCAGATGATATGCTGGAGCAGCCTGGCCTCTGTGTGACAAGTGTGTCTCCTGAACACGTACCCAAGAGATGGAAAGGGAGAAGGAAGAATGAGGTGTGTGTTGCAAATGCTGTGATAACCTTGACTTTAACCCTCACTATGTGATTATGGGGTAGATCATTTGCTGGGTTTTTTTAAATCCCCATTAAATTAAGTGTCTTTGGGTGGCAAATAAGAGAGGCCGATTCTATCTAGCATGAAAAATCAACTATCCCCTAAGCTCTTCTTTAGATATAGGAGCCATTCTGAGTTTTATCCTGTCCTGTCTCCTGTGCCATGTGGAGATATTTGTTCAGCAAATACTGCTATTCCCACAGAGTAAAAAGGGGAAAAAAATAAAAACAACCTAAGCCTGGAGAAAGGGCAGGCACCGTTGGGAGGTCCATGGACTCAGCAGTGGGTTTGCTGACTGCCTCTCTGGTGTACTGACATTTTCTTGACTCAGCTCCCCAAGGTCTACGGCTCTCAGTTCAAAAACAAAAAATGTGATGGAGACAGTCAAGATCGGGTTCTCCCCTGGATCTGCCAGAGACAGCCACGAGGATGGGTATGTTTCATGTAGACAAAAACGAGGGTTCATCCACATGGGGTTCATGAGCTGTTCCTATGGGTGAAGAACTTGGGAGCCTACAACCACTCTGGTGGAGGCCAAGTCCTCAGGGTCCCAGTAGGAGGTGCTGGGATGGGTGCAAAACCAGCCTTCCCATCCCCTCTCATTTCTCCCAGGTGTCTCTATTCTAGGAGCCAGCAGTGTTCATCAAGGCAGTCATTTAGGGGCAGCAGAGCATGTGGTGCCTGAAATCTAGCAAGGCCTTGACTCCCCAAGGACTCAGAGTGTTCACACAGAGTCTGCTTTGTCACAGTTATGCATCCATTCTTTTGCTGTCACACTGCTTTCAGGTGGCCATCCCAGCTTGCCTGGAGCCTGTGTCCTTCTTGAGGTACTTACTAAAGTCTGCAGATGATCTCCAATCCCTGAAGTACTCCGACGGTTTGCTGATCTGTCTCCAAGTGCTTCACCGCTGGCCACACAGGCAGGCTCCTAGGAGACAATATGAGGCCATTTAATGGACCGTTTTGTTCCTACATGTAAAGGCCTACCAGCACCCCATGTTGGGCTTAGGGATGCCTCCCTTCTTCCCATCCCACCTCAACTCAGCCTGTAATACATGTTAGGTTGTGCTGCCTTGGAGTCCATTCTTGGCACTCATTTCCATATTAATAAGATGAACAGCAGCTAGCATGTGCAGATTCAGTGCGTACTGTTCACTGTGCCGGAAACTATATAAATACTTTATATGCATAATCCCACTTTATTCTCACAGCAACCTGATGAAAATGCACTATTTTTCTATTTCTCTCCCCATTTGACAAATGAGAAAACTGAAGGGCATCCAACCAGTCACAACCAGCCCCAAACTCATACCCAGCAAGTGGCAAAGCAGGAATAGAACCCAACGGCTTGATTCCAGAGCCTTGATTCTTTTTTTTTTTTTTTTGAGTTGGAGTCTCACTCTGTTGCCCAGACTGGAGTGCAGTGGCACACTCCCGGCTGCCGCAGCCTCGAGCTGCTAGGCTCCAGTGATCCTTCTGCCTCAGCCTTCCAAGTAGCTGGAACTACAGTCACTCACTACCATACCTGGCTAATTTTTGATTTATTGTAGAGATGAGGTCTTGCCAAGTTGCCCAGGTGGGTCTCGAACCCACGGGCTCAGGCAATCCACTCACCTCAGCCTCCCAAAGTGCTGAGATTACAGGCTGAGCCACTGAGCCCGGCGAGCCTCAGTTCTTAATCTTGGTGCTCCTGCTCTTCCAGTTGTAGAGTAAAGAAAACTCTAACCAGCTACTCCATTCACCTATTGCTGCATTACCAGCCACTCCAAATGGAGTAGCTTACGCCAACAGCAATGATTTATTTTGCTTACAAATCTGCAATTTGGACCAAGCTCAGCAGGGACAGCTGAGCTGATTTATTTTGCTCACAAATCTGCTCTGCGTGGCATCAATGGGACAGCTGGATTGAAGCAGGAGGATCTCACTTATACTGCTGGTAAGTTTGTGCAAGTTGTTAGTTCCTCTCCACATGGGCCTCTCTGTGGGCAACTCGGGCTTCCCTTAACATGGCAGCTGGGTTTCAAGAGGAAACACCATGAGAATAAGAGTGTAAGTCATGCATTTCTTAAGGCCTGGGTCTGGAAATTGGCTCAGTGTCACTTCCAGTGTCTTCTAATGCAACTGCCAATCAATGGAATATGGGGAGGGGCATAGATGCCAACTCTTGAGGAGAGGGATATCAAAAAATGTGGGGGTCATATTTTCAATCTACCATACTAGCTCAAGCAAAAAGGGTGCTTATTAGAAGTATTCATGCTATCTCATGGATTCCAGAATGTCAGGAACCAACAAAAGATCCAGAAGCTTCATCTCTACCATCAAAGAGACTTGGCCTAGTCTCCCAGTCTCAGTGTTTCTCATTGTAAAATCACAAACTCTCACAAAGGTAATCAGATTGGCTCACCCAGGTCATCTTATGGACTGAATCTTTGTGTCCTTCCAAAATTTATGTTGAAATCCTAATTCTCAATGTAATGCTATTTGGAGGTGGCATCTTTAGGAGGTAATTAGAGTTAGATTAAGTCATGAAGGTGGAACGCTTATGATGGGATGAGTACCCTTTTAAAAAGAGGAGGAGACATGGGATCTCTTTCTTTCCTCCCTGCCATGTGAGGACACAGCAAGAAGACACTCACCTGCAAACCAGGAAGCAGGTCTTCATCAGATACCAGATCTACCAGCATCTTGATCTTGGACTTCCCAGCCTCTAGAACTGCGAGAAACAATGCTTGTTGTTTAAGCCACCCAGTCTTATCTGTGGTAATTTATTATAGCAGCTCAAACTAGGACAGGTCATTTGTCCACCCTGGATTCATTACCTATGTTCAGAGGTCCCCTGCCTGCACTTCAGACATCTTTCCAAAGAACAATGTTCACTGATCTGTTTCATGGATAAGTAAACTGAAATCTAGTGAGTGTAAGTTATTTACTTAAAGTCACAAGACTGGTAAATTGGGAAACCAGGATTTATACTTGTTCTTTTTGCTTCCCCCAAACAGGCATGAAGTAAACAGAGTTAGGCAGGCCTAGCATTTACCAAGTTCCTTTGGTAAAATTGGTTGGTGGTCAGCTGAACCATGTTAAACAATATTTCCCTCTTCAAAGCAAACTCAATCCCTCTGTATTAAAATAAAAAGATCAGAATATTCTCTGTATATACGATTATCCCATCCTCAGAGTTTCTGATTCAGTAGATCTGGAGTGGGGCCCAAGAATCAGTTTTTTCCTTTATTTCTTTCTTTCCCTCTCTTTCTTTTTCTTTTTTTCTTTTTTAGTTTAATGTACTTTAATAGCAAACTTACAGGAACAGCACAGAAGACAGACAACATTAAAAACATGTACTTGCATGTAGGACAACTCAGTGAATGGATGGAATCTACTATATGATAAAAATGCTACAAATGCCATTTAGTTGCCATCAATAAGAAATCTACTTGTTTAAAAAAATCCAAATGCTGGTATTTCCCAGGAAAATTTAACTGGTTTATTTATAATTGTTATAAAGTTGAACTGCTGAAACTTGGTCACTGAAACATTCTGACTTGCACTAATGCTTTACATCCCCGCTTTTATATTAAAAACTCATACACAAATGAAAATGGAAAAACTGCCAATACCTTATTTCTGTCCCCTATTTTTCCACTCGCAATCATATACTTAGGTACTTTTTGACCCCGTGGAGAGGGGACGGGGAGGGGGAATCTAACGTTCAGAACTACCAATAGCAGGAAGAAGATAATGTTTTTTTTTGAGAATGAAATGTTTCTCATCATAGTGGATTTAAGCATGCTCTCCACATATGTGGTGTGCTAGCTGGATGTCTTTTGGCATAATTGTTACACATTTGGCATGGATAGCACACAGGTTGGTGTCTTCAAAAAGGTCAACAAGATAGGCCTCACTTGCCTCCTGCAAAGCACCAATAGCTGAGCTCTGGAAGCGTAGATCTGTTTTGAAGTCCTGAGCAATTTCTCACACGAGACGCTGGAAAGGAAGTTTGTGAATCAGAAGTTCAGTGGACTTCTGATAGCATCTAATTTCATGAAGTGCCACAGTACCAGGCGTGTAACGATGATGTTTCTTCACCCCTCCAGTAGAGGTTGCACTCTTGGGAGCAGCTTCTGTAGCCAGCTGCTTCCTGAATGCTTTTCCACCAGTTGATTTGCGGGCAGTCTGCTTTGTATGAGCCATGGTTTGGAGACCTCCTTAATTACTCCCCTTCTCCTTAAGCTGGAGCTTGGCTAGCTACATTTCCTTCCTTCCTTCCTTCCTTCCTTCCTTCCTTCCTTCCTTCCTTCCTTCCTTCCTTCCCTCCTTCCCTTCCTCCCTCCCTTCCTTGTCAAAGTCTCACTCTGTAACCCAGGCTGGAGTGTAGTGACACACTCACAGTCACTGAAGCCTCAACCTGTTGGACTCAGGTAATTCTTCCACCTTAGCCTTCCAAGTAGCTGGAACTACAGGCATGTACCACTATGCCCAGCTAATTTTTAAAATTTATTGTAGAGACAAGCTCTTTCTAAGCTGCCCAGGCTGGTCTTTCTTTTTAACTTGTTTTTTTTTAAGATGTGGGGTACAATTCAGGGTTAGGTATACAAATATTCATTATGCAGGTTCCTTTGTTGGTGAGGCATGCCTCCCCTTCTCCAGACATATTCCCACTAC
>NW_007255294.1:441356-512901 GCF_000164805.1 Carlito syrichta | reverse complement strand
CTGGAGTTAGGTAGTATCTCAGTGTAGTTTTAATTTGCATTTCTTTGATGACTAGTGAGGCTGAGCATTTTTTCATGTATCTGCTGGCTGCTCATACAGGTTGGTCTTGAATCCCTGGACTCAGGCAATCCTCTTGCCCTCTGCCTCCCAATGTGCTGGGGATTACAGGCATGAAGGAATCCATTTTCTACTGATTCCCAGATGATGATGATGCTGGTCCAGGAACCACACTTCAAAAACCACTTGTCTAAAGAACAGACATCTGCACTATGGGATTTATCTTTCATGGAACTTCCAGAGTGCA
The DNA here is from genome assembly GCF_000164805.1 of Carlito syrichta. Taxonomy (NCBI): domain Eukaryota; kingdom Metazoa; phylum Chordata; class Mammalia; order Primates; family Tarsiidae; genus Carlito; species Carlito syrichta. The sequence goes on along the minus strand of NW_007255294.1, from coordinate 512,597 downwards.
CTGTGCACTAGTCAAGGATGGCTGTCAACAAATATTCACTCTCCACCACATTTCCACAGGAGGAGTATGCTTCTTGATGTTGGCCTAGGCCCTGTGACCTGTTTTGGCCTCATGGTTAGTGCGTACTTTTCTGTCCCTCAACTTTGTATTTGGTCATGTGATGGGCTTTAGTCAATAGAATGTTAGCAGTTATGACTTGAAATATACTTGTGTGGTTGTGTTTGAGTTCCTGTGCTTCCGCCATGAGAAATTCTTCCAAGAGTAGCTCAGAAAAATGTTCCCAGAAAAATGAACAACGTAATGGTGCAGATGTGAGCCCAGCTGTTAGCTGGAGCCAAGTCCTATTGAGTCCAGCTTAAATCTGATGAGGCCTTAGACATGAGAGAGAAAAAAGTGTTTACTATTGTAGGCTACTGAGGTCAAAAGAGCTTTGTTATGTAGCTTTATTGTGGAAAGGGCTAATTGGTGCAATGACCAATGTTGGACATTTCCTGTTCTTTAAACTATTTCTTGACCCCTTTCATTGTGTAAATGCCTACACCAGGACCTGGATGAAATCTTAACTGTCTTTGCCAAATTTCAGCATTTCAATCTATATCAATTCATCTAAAGACAATTATCCCCCAATAATTAATGAAACCAAGAGATTATTTATTAATCTCATTTAAAAATATGATCTGGAACTTTGAAAGAAGCTGGAAAAAATGAAACACAATGTTGAATTGACAGCACACGTGAGTGTGCACTGCACTCCAGTCTGGGCGACAGAGTGAGACTCCAACTAAAAAAAAAATGGCAGCATATATGGAAGGAGCAAGAATTTACCGTGAGATAATAAATCTATCTGAAATGGTGAAAGGTGACAAAAATTGCAAGTATTTTAATGGCCAAGTCTCATGGGAAAGTTTAAGCAATTTACTGACTTCTTTTCCAGGTGTCATTTTCCTAGGTGGAGATCATTGTAGAATATAAAATTCTATAGAAATAAATCTGCCTTTGCCCAAAGAAGTCATCATAGGAACCGTTATTTATATTTGCCCTTCAAAACACTCAGTGGAAAAAGCCTCCTAAAGGCTGAGTCCTGGTCACTGACTTTCATTAGAGTCTAAATGGATTACATTCTGACTTGTGCTTCTTATTCTAAAGCACATAAAGCTAAAAACTGTAGCTTTCATGAGGGAAAAGAAACTTCCTCAGGATCACACCATAGCCTGACAAGCACTTAAAAAATTTTTCAAGTACCAATTGTGGCATAACACAACAGGTCAACTATATTCTAGGGAAGAGAAGGATTAAGAATACAGATCCAGACTCTGAACAACTATCGTAATACTATAAGAAAGGGATTGGCAGTAGTAGGAAACTGCCAGGGTAGGGGGAGGAACACCTCATCAACAAGGGCACCTGCATAATGAACATTTGTATACCTAACCCTGAATTGTACCCCACATCTTTAAAATTAAAAAAAAAATACAGATCCCGCTTCGGAGGTCACATGCAGATTATCTACTGGATCACCTACAGGAATGGGGCTCAATATTGCATATGCAAAGTCTTTTACTAATAGCAATAACCAGCTTTTGCAGCTTGCCTCTGTGGATCAGGCTGTGCAATGTCCCAATGATCGGATTCATTTATCTCTCCCCTTGGTCAACAAAGTTTTAGAAAGGTATTCCTTAATCGTGGAATGTACTAAATTAGCCCTTAGCAGATAATATCAAAATTGTTTGTGTGTATGTGTGTGTATGTAATCTTGACAGACCCAGTCTTTATTCCAGGGAAGAGACAGTTTTTGACAAATCACCATTTAGCAGGATTTCAATCTATTCAGGATATGTCATATCATTAGTTAATTATTAGGAAAATTATGATTGCTATTATTGAGATATAATAGCTAGCGTTTATTTGCTGTTTAGTGTATACCATGCACTGGGTACATCTCATTTAATTCTCATATAACACCAATTAATTGCACAGTTTGTATAGATCAAGAAACTGTGGTGACCAGCTCGCCAGGGGTCCCCATAACTAATAAATCATAGAGCTAGAACCTAAATCCACTGAACCTCAAGGTCCATGTTCTAAACCATCTCCCTAAACTGTCTCTATTTTAGCTTAAAGAAATTTTCTTAAAAATACAAAATGTTCAAGGAGAAGCAGAAGAGATATCTTGACACCATGTTGAAAGCGTGAAGGCAGATGAATGTGTGACAACTGATTTAGCAGACCCCAGAAAGCTGATTCTGGCCAGTGGTAGAACTAGAGCAACCTCAGAGACTCAGGGAGGACTGGCAGCAATTACATCCAGGAATGGGAATTCAGGTGAGGCTAAGTGGCTTGAAGTCTGTCTAGGAGTAAGTTAGACCCCAGCCCTCCTTTCCTTACAGCCAGGAGCCTGCTGGCTTCTTTCCATACAACCAGGTGCCTGTCCCTTGCCACTCCAGCAGAAAACTGCGATGCTGTTATTCAGAAAGATCAAAGCTGGGGATTTCTGAACTGGGGCCCATCAGGCACAGTTTGGGGCCAAAACAAGAGGTCTAAACAAACATTTGCACTTGAAAGATGTGACCCAGCTTATTCCTCAACCTTCCTTCCACGCTGGCTCCAAGAATGGGGCAGCCAGGCCTCTATACTCCAGGCAGGAGACAGCAGAAGGCTTTTCTGGGGAATATGACCAGTCTTAGAGGACAGATTTAAAGACATGACAGCAGTGATGCCCACAAAGAAACTGTCCTGTCAGATGGCCCTAAGGTGAAGCCCATCATCTTCAAGAACAATGAGGGAGAGCAAGTTTTCACAACAAAACTTATTTTGCTCTTTATATAATGTACTTATATAACTTGATGGACTTCATTCACTCGAAGTTCCCAGTCCGCTTTAGTGTCCTGCTCTTAAATATAAACAACCAAGCAGGAATCAGTAGACATCTAAGAAAAGACTGTAAACAAAGAAATACATGTTAAAGAGAGACTGCTGCAAGAAGAAACTAACAACAAACATCTTTCATGAAAAAGAAAGAATAGTATTGTACCTTCAAAACAAGTACAGAATGATACAAAGAAAAAGAAACATTCAAAGAGCAAAGGAAGTCCTTAGAAGTAAGAGCATAAAGATAGAAATAGAAATCAATGGAAAGTTGGAAAGAGGGAGTTGAGGAAATTTTCCAGAAAGTAGAGGAAAAGTCAAAGTAATAGCAAATGGAGAGAAATTACTAAATGAATGGATGAATGACAAATACAAGATGCACAAATAATATAAATGGCAAAAAAGGAGAGCAGAAGAATAAGAAGAAAAGAAATGATCTACAAAACAATCCAAAACAATTGCCCAGAAGTATAGTACACAGGCTTCCGGATTGAAAGTCTTATATTGGAGGAAATAGACTCTCACTTTAAGGCACGTCATTGTGAGATTTCAAAATGTTGGAGACAGTCATACAAGCTTCCAGAAAGAAAAGACAGTTCACATACAAAGAACCAGAATCAGAATGGCTTCAGACTAATCAAAAGTAATGTAGTCGGTATTCTAAAGGAAAATTATTTTGAGCGATAATTCTACACACCTACTGGAAAGTGGACTGGATAAATAAAATGTGGTACGTATACACAATGGAGTATTACAGAGCCATAAAGGAGAACAAAATCATGGACTTCGCAGCATGTTGGATGGAGGTGGAGACCATTATATTAAGAGATCTATCACAGAAACAAATAACTAAATACCGCATGTTCCCATTCATAAGTGGACCCTGAACATCAATCACATTAGCACAAGGGAGGGATCAGCAGTTGCTGGGCACTGCTAGGGGAGGGAGAGAGAAAGGAGGCGAGGGAACATGTAACAATACAAAGGGTGCCTGCTCCTATACACGGAGGAGTGAGGGCCAGTGAGAAGCCCAAACTTCACCTGCATGCAGCCTACTTATGTGGTTAATCCACACTTATACTCCACATCTCTATAATAAAATAAAATTTAATAATTAAAAAAGAAATTCTACGGGCAACTTGGCAAGATCTCATCTCTCCAATAAATAAAAAAAATTCTACACTCAAAGTATCAACCAAGTGTCAGGATGGAATAAAGACATTTCAGACACGCAAAATCTCAAAAAATCCAAAAGGGTCCCAGGCATTCTTTCTAAGGAAGCTTGTGGAGGATATGCTCCAATTAAACAAAGGAGTAAACCACGAAAGAAAAAGGCGTGGGTGCTGGGAAAGAGAGGATCAAACCCAGGCGAGAGGCAAAATGATAAAGGAAGATTTCAGAATGACAAGCATTGCCTGAGGTGAAGAGACCAGTAAACACTGAAGCAGTCGGAAGGCACCAGGTGGGAGATTTCTTCAAGAACTGAGCCAGGTGCAGTGGCTCATGCCTGTAATTCCAGCATTTTGGGAGGTGGAGGCAAGAGGATTGCCTGAGCTCTGGGGATCGAGACCAACCTGAGCAACATGGTGAGACCTTGTCTCTACAATAAATCAAAAAATTAGCCAGGTATAGTGATGCATGCCTGTGGTTCCAGCTATGTGGAAGGCTGAGGTGGAAGGATCACCTGAGCCCAGCAGATTGAGGCTGCAGTGGCCATGAGCGTGCCACTGCACTCCAACCTGGGTAACAGAGTGAGATTCTGATTCAAAAAAAAGAAGAAGAAGAACTGAAAGAAAATCTAATGAACCTGAACATCCTGAGAGAAGAATTGGAAAAAAGTTGGGGTGGAATGAAGGATAAGTATATAGGACACTAAGGAAGCAAATAAGCAAAAACAATGCTTCACTATAGAGGAAAGCACACTGCTCAGGAAAGAGACATAATCACAGAGTAAACTGTGGTTCAGCTGTGAGGAGCATTTTCATAGCCAAGATGAAAGCCTAACATTGGTAGGACTCAAATTATCATTGGTCTGTATTGAAGGATGGAGTGCATGTGTGTGGTGGGAGCACAGAGCAAAAGACAGATGAATTTCCACCTTCCCAGTGAAAGACCACCCCCATACAATACAAACCAAGAAGTAGAATAAGAGCATATCCTTTAGAGAATTGGAAGTAAACACCAAGAGCATCAGCTGAAAGAGTTGAGCGTATTTTTTTATTATTATTATTCCTAAGGGGAAGAAAGAGAAAGAAAGATGAGAGAGTGCTGATCTTCACAACAAAGCTTATTTTTCTCTTCATGAGGTTATAGAACTGATGGAAAATTAATAATTGAAAGAAACAATTAAACTGCATTAACGTAAATTTTTTTCACTATAAGTATTTGACAAATTAACCTAATTAAATCAGACCTCTCTTAGGACTTGTACACTCTTTTCTCTCTTCTCAAGTATAGTCATGTGCTGCATAATAGTGTTTTGGTCAATGACAGGCATGGCCTGAGTGAAGAGGTCAGTGAACATGAGCAGAAGGATCACCTGAGCCCAGGAGGTCAATGTTGTGTTGAGCCATAATTGTGCCACCGCACTCTAGCCTGGGGCTTGGGTAACAGAGTGAGGCCCTGACTAAAAATAAAAATAAAAATCTTTAACTGCATCTTCAAAGTTCCTTTTGTCAAGTAAAGTCACAGTATTTAATCTTATGGGAACCATATCATATATGCGGCCTACTTCTGACTGTTTCAGTGTTATACTACTGCATTTTTACCGTAACTTTCTATGTTTAGATACACAGATACTTATCATTATGTTACAGTTGCCTACAGTATTCAGTACAGTAACATGCTGTACAAGTTTGTAGCCTAGGAACAAAAGGCTATACCATAGCATCTAGGAGTGTAGTAGGATGTACCATCTAGGTTTGTGTAGGTACACTCTGTGATGTCTGCACAATGATGAAATCATCTGAGAACACATTTCTTGGAATGTATCCCTGTCATTAAGTGATGGGGGGGCTGTAAATAGATCCCTTACTGAGGAAGAGATAGTGTTATTTACTCAGCATCATGGGAGACCCTCTGGGAATGATGGGGACTATGGATAGCCCAGATTCAAATCCTACCCTCACCATTTCCTAGCTGTGTAGACTAAGTTATTAAACTCTCTGAGCCTCAGTTTTTCCATCTGTAGAATGGTAATGCTAACACCTACCTTCTTTTGAAGGATTGTAATGTTGGGGACCAGGCACCCAATAAATAGCAGATGCTATAAAGTACTGACTAAGAAAGCATAAGATTGCATTTGTTTCCGATTGCTGCTATAACAAATTATCACAAACTTAGTGACTTAAATAAACACACAAGTATTATCTTATAGTTCTGGAGGTCAGAAGTCTAAAATCAAGGTGTCAGCAAAGCTGTGTTCCTTCTGGAGGCTCTAAGGGAGAAACCATTTTCTTCCCTGTTTCAGCTTTAAGAGGCTGCATCACTCTGGTCTCTGCTTCTACCACATCTCCTCTGACTCTCTCACTCTTGCCTTCCTCTTATAAGGACCCTCGTGGTTACTGTGGGCCCAATTGTATATCCAGAGTAATCTCCCCATCTCAAGACCGTTGGCCAGGCAGGGTGGCTCATGCCTGTGATCTCAGAACTTTGGAATGCCTAGGCAGGAGGATTGCTTGAGGCCAGGAGTTTGAGACCAGTCTGGGCAACATAGTGAGACCTCGTCTCTACAAAAAATAAAAAAATTAGCTAGGTGTGGTAGTATATGTCTGTAGTCCTAGATACTCAGGAGGTTGAAGCCAAAGGATCACCTGAGCCCAGGAGGTCACTGCTGCAGTGAGCTGTGATCCCACCACTGCATTCCAGCCTGGTGACAGTGAGGTCCTGACTCAAAATTTAAAAAAAAAATCCTTTACTTAATCACATCTTCAAAGTCCCTTTTATCAAGTAAGGTCACATATTTATAGGTTTCTGAAACTAGGACATGGACATTTTGGGGGCAGGGTCCAACATTCTGCCTATCACTGGAATTAAGTAGATCTTTAGAAGCAACGAGAAGTTAGATAATTTTACTATTCTCTCCCTTTAAATTTTTAAATATTTGCATAATAAAAATTTGTTAATTTTAAGAAATTACTGTTAATTTTTAGATGTGATAATGGCTTGTTTGGTTTTTTTTAATGTCTTATTTTTAGATACGTATATTAAAATATTCCTTCAAAATGGACGATGTATAGATAATAAAAATGTTTGTGAAGGCAGCTGCCCTGACTGGAAATTGGAGATGGAGCGGGTGGGAGGGAGGGAGGGAAATGAGAAGATATCTAGGAGGCATCCAGAAGCCCTAATAATGAAGATTCAATGTGCCTAGCCAAGAAGTTTAGGCCTACCAAGAGACTGAGAGACACATGAGTGTGTTGAGGCAAAACAATCACATCATTCATCCACTTCAAAGTGCAAACAGCCAAGATATCGTCCATTGCCACTCAGCTTTGCTTGACCTGCCTCTATGCTCAGACATAGACATAGAAGGGAGAGTCACAGCATAGTGGGCTTCAGATGCAGTCTGGGCTTCGCCACTGAGGTACACTCATGGAGACTTAGAAAGCAGAAGGGAGGTCGTAGACATTCTCTGTCCAACAGAAACTGGCACACATTGAGACTTTGCAGGCCGGTGTTCTTGCAGCAAGCTGTGTATTTCCCTGACAGTTACCTCACTTGAGATTGCCAAGTTGCTGGGAAGCTGGCAGCAGTTTCCTGAAAATTCTAGATGCCCTGGAAGCAGCATAACTTTCTGACTCCTTGCACCACAGCTGCAGTGGTAAACCCTAGAAGTGGCTGACTTCTGCTCCCAAAACTCCTTTGCCAATCTTGCCAGCAACTATTTAATGGAGACTCTGGAAAGCTCCAAGAGGAGAGTCACAACACAGTGCCCTACGGTCTTGAAAGCAAAGCTGAACCCTGTTCCAGAAATAACCACTGCTCCTTTGAGAAGCAGCTTTTATCCTGTTACTGTGACTGACTGTAGACCGAGTGAACATATGCTCTGAACTGGCCATGGGAACTATATATTCTCTGATTGTCCAAGTCATAAAGGTGGCTTTATGCATGTGCAGCAGCACGCCATCATCAAGTAAAAGTGATAGGTGTAATATTGGGCTCAGTTAGGTCCTAAAGGCACTAGTAAGTGCATAAGCATGGCTCAGATTCCTATACTACCTCTTTCCTCACCTTTTGCTGCTTGGGGAGTACTTTATGACCCATTAACTGCAGAAGAGGAAACTCAAGGCACGTTCATGGAGGAATCTACACAGGTTGCTGCACAACTAGATATAGACTGTTATTACCTTATACAGAGCACAGTGGAAAGGGAAATCCTTCCTATGGGCAGAACTTTAAGCAAGACAGTGGGTTGTTCATTCTTCCTGGAAAGAAGATGTTGCAAGGTAGAAATTTATGCTGATTCATGGAAGGTGGATAAGGATTTGACTACATGGTGAGGGATTTAGAAGGAGCAAGACAGCTGGACTTGGTGACTCAGCCTGTAATCCCAGTACTTTGGGAGGCCGAGGTAAGTGGATTGCCTGAGCCCCTGGGTTCGAGACCAGCCCGGTCAACTTGGCGAGAGCTTGTCTCTACAATAACGAAAAATTAGCCGGAGGCAGGCTCGGTGGCTCAGCCTGTAATCCCGCGCCTTTGGGAGGCTGAGGTGAGTAGATTGCCTGAGTCTGCGGGTTTGAGACCTGCCTGGGCAACTTGGTGAGACCTCATCTCTACAATAAATCAAAAATTAGCCGGGCATGATAGCACGCACCTGTAGTTCCAGCTACTTGGAAGGCTGAGGTGGAAGGATCGCTGGAGCACAGCAGGTCAAGGCTGCGGTGGCCGGGAGCGGCCACTGCACTCCAGTCTGGGCAACAGAGTGAGACTCCAACTCAAAAAAAAAAAAAAATTAGCCGGGCATGATAGCACGCACCTGTAGTTTCAGCTACTTGGAAGACTGAGGTGGAAGGATCGCTGGAGCACAGCAGGTCAACGCTGGGGTGGCCATGGGCGTGCCACTGCACTCCAGCCTGGGCGTTAGAGTGAAATTCCAACTCAAATAAATAAATAAATAAATAAAAATAAGGAACAAAACTAGAAGATTGGTGACCACAAAATCTGGGGAATGGATTTTCAGATAGTCTGCTTGGAATGGAGACAGTGTGAGGATATCTGTGTCCTGTGTGAAGCTCACCACAGCACATGAGGCTTTCAATAATCTGACAAACAAGATGAGCTGTGGACACTAGTCACACATGATGAGAAAACAAAATGGCTATGGTGGCAGGGATGAAGCTCGTGCAACAGCGACTCCTCTTCACCAAGACTGACCTGCCCAGCCTACGCATAGCAAAGACCACCATTGATGCCCTCAATAGAACACCATTCCTCAGAGGAACTAGGTGGTCATTCTATGGGAGATGCATTACATTGACCCCTTTTGTCATGACAGAAGCAGTCATTTGTGTATTCACTAGAATATTCTCCTGCCTGGCCTGCAGTGCTTCTGCCAGCTCCACCATCCATGGGCTTATAGAATGCCTTATTCTGTAAGTATGGGTTAACTTCAAATAGTCTAGATTGACTATGTGCCCATCTGTAGAGTAAATGGCCCTTGCTGATACTATCAGATGTATTAACTAAAGAAAAGCGATGCTCTGTACCCTTGGGTCAGAGAGCTGCTTTGTCAGCATTATTTAGGAAAGTAATTGGATGGATAGTTTTCACCTGCTTTTTCCAACCTGAAAAAGGGGATCTCAGTGGTTATTAAGGCTGGCCACATAGCTAGAGCATGTGCTCACATGACCAATTCATTGTAAGACACCCCACCATGACCAGGTTCTCTGGTACCAAGATGCTTCATACACAGATCGATGGTGGTATGAGACCCGGAGACAAAGCATGTCCTATGTGACCCAGGAATGTGAAGACAAAGAAGTGTGTGCCTGAAGCCCCTTTCAACACATGTCTGTTTTCTGTTTCTGCTATATTGTAGGTGTGGATGTCTATTCATCAGTCAAGTGGAATGTAAAACAAGTATATATATTTGGAAGTGATAAAGATACTGATGTAAAGCTATGGGAATAGATGAAAAAGGAAGAGAGCTGAGCCTGGGTCCCTCCAACATTGATGAGGAAGAGGAGGGGACATCAACAAAAGCGTTGAAGGAGTCGTGAGTTTCTCCCAGGGAGGTGGGAGAAACACCAGAACGTATGGTATCCCCAAAGACAGAGAATTGTGTTTTGCAAAGGAAGGAGTGATTGACCACGTCAGATGCTGCTGAGAGTTAAGATGTGAACTGAGAATTGATCATAGGATTTTGTAATATGAGATCATTGGTGACCATAATAAATATGCTTCCAATGAAGTGGGTTTGAGAGAAACTCAAATGAAGGGCAGAGAAGAGAGGGAAATTGAACAATTCTTTTGAGAAATCTTTTGAAGCAATGGCAGGAAGTCAGAGGCCGAAAGAGAGATTGTTTTAAATGGGAACTATTACGATATGTTTTTATGATGGTGTAAGCAATCAAGCAGGGAGGAAAAGTGGTAGTACATTATCACTTGTATCTTGTAAAGTGAGACAAGGCCAAGGGGATTGAGGTCCAGGAACCTAGTGGAGAGGCCTGCGCTAGCCGGGAAAATCCACAGTTCCTCCATAACAACGGGAGAAAAGGCGGGTGCGTGGGTGAACAGAGGTGGGGACGGGGCTGCAGATGGTCTTATCTGATGGCTTCTGTTTCCTCAGTGAAATAGGAAGCAGCTTCAGCAGCTAAAAGGGTGGATGAGGGAGGAGGTGTTAGAGCTTGAAAGAGAGAAGAGAAAGTGTGAAATAGTCATCTAAGAGATTGGAAACGTAAAGGCCCACTTGATGATGGTTGTCAAGAATTTAAAGTGATACCAGTCCACACAGTTTTGTGGGGTTTTTCCTTCTCCAAATGTGTACAGCTAACTTGGGTACAAATACAAAGTAGGTAGAGAGTTGGGTTTAATTGGGATTGGGTAGTCATGTGAGTATGTCAGAGAGGAGAGAAAGGGGTATGGGGGGTGAGAGTGCATGTATGATGTCAGTGTGATGGTGGCTCTGAAATCTAAGCCATGCCAGGAGAGAAGTGAGGACATGAGGTGAGGGACAGTTCAGGGGTGACAGGGCCAATCTTTAGAGATCCCAGTGGAGTCAATGAATCATTGGAACCAGAGAACTGCTTAAGAGATCATGGAAAGATATGAGGTGAGCCAAGCGTGGTGGCTCACACCTATAATCCCAGCACTTTGGGAGGCTGAGGTGAGAGGATTGCCTGAGCCCATGGGTTCGAGACCAGCCCTGTCAACTTGGTGAGACTTCATCTCTACAATAAATACAAAATTAGCTGGGTGTGGTAGCGTGCACCTGTAGTTCCAGCTACATGGAAGGCTGAGGCAGAAGGATCACTAGAGCCCAGCAGGTCGATGCTGGGGTGGCCATGAGTGTGCCACTGCACTCCAGCCTGGCTGACAGAGTGAGACTCCAGCTCAAAAAAAAAAAAAAAAAAGATACGAGGTGGTGTTGAAAGAGTGAGGTCTTAGACTTGAGATTTTTTTTTAGGTGGCAGAGCTACTAGTAATGACAAAGCTAAGGTATGGCCCTGAGTGTGGTGGCTGGAGTGAGTGGAGAACAAGGTCTTTGCAGAAGATGACCTCAAGGAACTGCAATGCCAGGGTGCTGGCAGCTTGTAAATACTGAAGCCACCAACAATGATGACTCTAGTAGTGGTGGAAAAATAGTGAGTTGTGAGCCAAAATCTCCAGTGAATGAGAGGCAGGAACAGGAGAATAGAGGAGGAGCACTTGCTTTAAAGGAGCTAGAGAACTTTAGGGAGGAAGGAGCGATGAGGAGCAGGGACTGCCCATCTCTCCTGTAACTTCCGAAGTATGTAGGCTTTGGAATTCAAAGCAAAAACCAGCCGCCGCTTAAGGGGAATTCTGGAAAGCAGTGTTCTGAGGGTGAGTGAGAGACAATCTTGCTCCAGTGAATGATTTGATCAGGCTATTATGCCACAAGACACTCCTGGCACACAACACACACACACACACACACACACACACACACACACACACACACACACACACACATCATGCCAGCCCCTGCTGATGCCAGGTCTACAGCAGGGTTTTTATTCATAAAGCCAAAATAGCACTGGGAAGCATGTAAATGGCCCAGGAGTCAGAAGACCTCCTAGCCTCACTACTGTCTTCAACATCACCAATGTGTGGCCAGACCAGTCAGGGTCACTTCACTTCAGTCTACAGATAGGAAAGATGAGGCATGGGAAGTTAAGTAGCTCAACAGTAAGTGGCAGGGATGATCACTGTGACTTCTGACTCTTCCCAGCCCTGTGGTTTTTGCACTAACCGGTTTCTCTCAAGTTTCCAAAACAAGATTTATCCGGTGAAGTCTTTAAAATACAGATTCCTGGGCTACACCTCTGGAGCTATGGATTCAGCAAGTCTGGGGCATGGCCCAGGAATCAGTATTTTAACAGCTGCCCCAGGTGATTTTTAACATGACAGAAGTTTAGAAATGCCTCAGATCAGCACACTGTCTTCTCTACTGACTTATTTTGTGCAGTTGAGAAGGTTCCCTCAATTTCCCAGTCTTTGGAATGGGCACTGAGACAATGACCCATTGTCCTGCACTAGTTGCCTAACATCTCTTCAATGCAACAACTTAATTTAAAAGCTGGAGACCCAATTTTCCAGACAATGAATGGAATAGAAAAGTAATACCAATACTTTATCAGGGTTTGAAAGGGGGATAAATGTGCAGGTCATATTTTGAGGAGATACCCATCCCATCTTCATCACTTACCAGACTGGAATGAAGTCAAATTATTGAGCCCCACCAAGCCTCAGTCTTCCCACCTATAATATGGTCAAAATTCACACCTACCTTATAATGTTTGGCAAGTCTTGGAAATATTGTATGCAAGTTTTTTTTCTTGTAATATTTGTCAAGTTGGAATTAATACAGTAGTTGCTGGTAATAGAAGTAATAATAATGTGACTGGGCATGGTGGCTCACACCCGTAATTCCAGCACTTGGGGAGGCCAAAGCAGGAGGATTGCTTGAGGTCAGGAGTTTCAAACCAGCCAAGGTTTGGCTGACCTAGGCGAGACCTCATCTCTACAAAAAAAAATCAAAAAATTAGCCACATGGCATGCACCTATAGTCCCAGTTACTCAGGAGGCTAGGGTGGAAAGATCAACTGAACTCAAGAGGTCAAGACTATATGGTGAGCCATTGCATTCTAGCCTGAGTGACATAGTGAGACCCTGACTCCAAAAAAAAAGTGAGGTGAAGAAGTAATAACAATGGAAGTTGCTGTTATTGAGAGTTCCTAATCCAGTTCTGATCATTCTATAAGCCAGACGAGAGAATCTGAGCCCCCAGAATGAGTGCTCATTGTAACTGCTATTATCAGTGGGCTTGGGAAACCCTGGAGAGGTCATTCCAATCAATACACTAACATTTGCTTTGTCCTCATGCCTCACGCCCATGTTGACACAAGTGGCCATTAGAGGACGGTGAACCGCGGCAGAAGCAATGGGCCGGAAGGAGGCGGCAGCACGCTGGATTTGGCACTTGAGGAGATAGTGTTTGAATCAATTGCAGCTTGTCATTAATTCTGGGATAAGGTTGGGTTCAGGCCATGTACATTATTGTTCTTGGACCCACCCTCGGAAACAGCGTAGGATTCCCAGCTCAATAAAGGGGTTGCTCTCAAGGTCTCAAAAGCTTCTCATTGATCTCAACAGCAAGTACCGCTGCCAGCAAAAATTTCACTGTGTGATTCATGCTGTGTGGTAGGGAAATGTCAAATACCCTCTTCTCTGGAGAGGAAGGAAAGCCACACAACATTAGGTTAAGCTGAACTTGAATAGAAGTCCTGCTCCTGAAATTCTAGCTTATAGCAATTTCTCCTCCTTCTGAAAAGTGATCAAGATGCAAACAAAACAGAAGGGAGGACTTGCTTTCAGTCCTATCTGCCATTAAGGTGACCACTGTTCACCTAACTTAATTTTTCTCTAGACTAAAAGTAATTAACAATAAAGGGTTATTTACATGATAGTATGTCTATATGGTGGGATATTGTGAGTAGTTAAAAGTGATGCTGGGATCTCTGTTGTAAACCTGAACAATATTAGACCACAAAATATTGAGTGAAAATAGCAGGGTAAAAAACTGCATATTTAGTAGTAACCCATGTTTGTAAGGGGGAAAGTAGGTGTGTGTGTGTGTGTGTGTGTGTGTGTGTGTGTGTGTGTGCTTTTAAAATGACAACACTTAAAAATCTAACAGTGGGGAAAACTTAAATAAAATATGGTACACTCATACACCGGAATGTTAACTGACACTAAAATTTCATTTTGGAGAATCTGTAGCACCACCATGAAGTACATGATGCAGACATGCTCTCTCAATGCCACTCCAGTTCTTTCCTTCCTAAACAAGGGAGGACTATGTGATCTACAGCCTGTTACAGCGTGAGTTCTACAGGTGACCGGACCTGATGAGCAGATCCTTCTGCTGCTATTTCTGCTGCCGCTACCAGGTCTCAGATAGGTGTGTCCACGAAGCCCAGGCTAACACCTTGCGCTCCAGTCAATGCAAGAAGTCTGTAAGCCACTCGCTTCTGAAATAAATGCCAGGCATGGTGGCTCACACTTGCAATCCCAGCACTTTGGGAGGCTGAGGTGGGATTGTTTGAGCTCAAGAGTTCAAGACCAGCCTGGGAAACATAGCAAGACCTCGTCTCTACAAAAAATAATAATAATAATAATAAAAAAATTAACCAGGCACAGTGGTGCATGCCTGTAGTCCCAGCTATGCGGGAGGCTGAGGTGGAAGGATCGCCTGAGCCCAAGATGTTGAGGCTACAGTGAACTGTGATCTGTGCCACTATACTCCAGCTTGGGCAACAGAGTGAGTCCCTGACTCAAAAACAAGAAAAAACAAACAAAAAAACCCTGTTCTTAAAATCAAAATACTTGTAGGGAAAAGTTTATTACTGTGTTTGTTTATTTGTTTTCTAAAAAGCCAAGTACAAAACTCTTGATTTATAGCTTTATCACAGCACTATTGAGAAAAAAGACCTATACAGAAAAAAGACCCAAGGAAATGCAGCCAAAATACAACAGCGATTGCCTGTGGGCACTGAGATCATGGAAGGATCCTTCTCCTTTTTAGCATTTCTGTTATTTTTAATTTTTAGAAACTTAACGTTTCATAAGAAATGAGCAACTGTCACTTGATTGTCTCTGTAGAAGAGCAAGGAGGACTTTGTGGTCTCCTCACTGCCACCTGTGTGTCCCCAGGGTAGACACACTTGGGGACTGGAGGCCCTGCTTGCACTAGCCTCCTTTTCTCAACTCCCTTTCCCCACTGTATGTTTTCTTCCTTTTTCTATTTAATATGGGCATCCACGGATGCATCTTGTCTTTCAGATAGTTTCCTTCCTTCAAACCCTCTATCAGAGATCAAAAACTAACAAATTGTGATAATAGCAAATAATGGTGATCATAGTAACAATCATCCAGGCAGAGACCTTTAGAGTAACTAGCTTGGTTTATTCTGCATCCTGCATCCCTGAATGAAGCAAACTTTTGTCCTTTTCCATCTGGAGCTGTCAAGTGGTGGGATAATAGGATCGTGTGAAGCAGCAAACAGAAAGGCGTCTTCATTCTCAAGATGCAACCGGTAAGTGTGTGGGGGCCACTCAGATGGCTATAGCTTGCAACCATCCAGCCACTGTGCCAGAGTGTCGGAGAACTGGCAGTACTGGGACCAGGTGGGCCTGTGGAGAGGAAGGGAAGAGCTCCTTCAAGTCAGAACTCAGGACCTCCAGAGCTTCGCAGCCCAATCCAGGCCACTTACACCACCTGCTATGCCCCTGGAGCATTTGTTTGCCAATCCTGCTCTGGGCACATTTCTGAAGGCTTTTGTGTACCTCCAGAGCTGTCTCTACCACATCGTGCCAGTGCTTTCTCTGTCCTAGTGCCCGACTGCACCTTGCCTCATTCCATAAACCCCACATGGTGTGATGGAGAGGCTGAACTGTGAACTGTAAAATTTTCTGCCAGCCCTGAAAGGGAAGTATCCTTAGCTTCTCTGAAGTGAGCTTGGGAGAAGTCCTCTGACTTGCCAAGAGCTACACGGTGAGTCCTGCAGATTCTAGGCCTGCAGTTAGAATCTTGTTCCCTGGCCAGGGTCGCTTTTACCTCTCCATGTGTGTGTTTTACTCTTCGCCTTCCAGAATTCCTTCCAGCTTCTCAACCCACCTAGAGCAGCTGGATGAAGTTTCTCTAATCTTTTCTCCTAGTGCCCCTGAAAGTGATCCCCTGTTCTAAGTCCCTGTGCCAGCACCGAGACCTCAAGTTCTCCAGTCCCTACCTCTGGCTTGGGGCATCACCAGGCCAACAGCAGGCCGTTAGAAACACTGTGTAGTCATCTCACCCCTTGGCAGGCAGGCCTCCATGGATCTTCCAGGAGGTTCCCACAGTGGAAGAAGGGGCTGTGGTCCCCTGACCCCTCATAGTTAGAGAGCAGCAGGTAAAACACAAACATTACTATCTTCAGAAATCTCAAAGCTGAGCATAGCCCCAGGGTGAACACTGCAGAAGGACTCCTGGGTGCATGTGGAGTGTTGGTCTTCTCCCTTCTTGTCTGCCCCAACCCTGCAGAGCTGCCCAATCTGAGCTTTAGGAAATGCATGGCTGCCTGCTAGCTTAATAAGTGCTCGCTTCACTGGGAACTTGAGTGAGTAAGGGGGCCTTGATTAGCCTGGCTTAGCATATCTCTACTTGGTACCGTAAAATAAAGATGATTTTAGCTCATTTGTGCTTACCCTAGAGGGTCAGCCAAGCTTTCAAATTAATGGGAAGGTCAAGACTATGTATGAAAGGTATTTCAAACATTCAGAAGACAGTTAACGCTAATAATGGGACTTTCACTTTAAAATGCAAGCTATTAAGTTAGTGGTGAAAATGGGTTAATGAATAAGTGGTACTGAAACCAAAGACTACCACTTGGAATTATAAACTTGAATCTCTACATTTCACTTTTTATACCAAAATAAATTTCAACAAGGCCATAAAAACATAACAATTTTATTTTTAAATTTATTTAACAAAAATTTAAAATAGGGCTTATTCTGTGCCAGCACTGTTGTGATATAGAGAAAAATACGGCTCAATTTATGGACAACTGAAGAGCCTAAAAGACCTTTCTAAGGAGATTTCATATAAATCCAGCAGCCACAAAAGAAAAACTGAGGGATTTGATTCTGTGAAACTATAAAACTTTTGTTGGATGAATGTACCAAGTTTATTATACCAAAGTTAAAATACAAATACCAAACCTAAAAAAATAGTACATCTATGATGAACAAAGTAATAACCCTGATTTATAAAGGACACATAAAAAATCAGTAAGAAGAAAACACTTATCAACCCAATAAAAAAATGGGCTAAGAATATGAATAAGCAGTTCACAGAAAAATGGCCAACAAACCACATGAAAAGATGCTCAACTTCCTTTGTAATTTAAGAATACATAATAAAACAGAATGGTATAATTTTAAAACTGCACAAGTGTTTAACACCTCAGACTGGTGAGCTTGAAGGACACAGGCTCCCTCATACAATGTGGCTGAGGGACCACTTTTCCAAATAACAATTTAGCAACTAGTCTCTCCAACTTTTAAATGCACCAAATAGTCCCAACAAATACCCTGCCAGGGATTACCCTATTGTTACACTTGAAAGAACATAAAACTTACAGCAGCAAAATGCTTATGATAGAATTTTGAAACAGCAGCAATAGCAACAAAAAATGGAAACAATCTAAATGTTCATCAGTAGGAGACTGGCAGATAAATTAACTGAAACATCTATACGGTGGGATACTAAGCTATTACAGCAACAGCAGCAACCTTTAAGTAGTGCTATGCCAAGATTCATGAGTGCTATTAATAAGTGAAAAAAAGCAGACCAGATATGGTAGCTCACGCCTATAATCCCAGCACTTAGGAAGGCCAAGGTGAGAGGATTGTCCGAGCTCAGGGGTTCGAGACCAGTTTGGGCAACTTGAGCCCTCATCTGTACAATAAATCAAAAAATTAGCCAAGTGTGGTGGTGCGTGCCTGTAGTTCCAGCTACTCGGAAGGTTGAGGTGGAAGGATCGTCTGAGCCTAGCAGGTCGAGGCTGCGGTGGCCGTGAGCATGCCACTGCACTCTAGCCTGGGTGACAGAGTGAGACTCCAACTAAAAAAAAAGATTAAAAAAACAAGGTGCATGTCAGTGTGTACACTGGGATTTCATGTGTGTTTAAAACTATTTGGGCAGATATTTTTCTTTGCGTTATAAGACATATTAGCAGTGGTGACCTTGAGGAGGCTACTAATAAGAGGAAAAATTTTATTTTTCATTTAAAAAAAAAGCAATAAATTAAAAAATTAAAATGTTGTGAATAGCTTCTGAGTAGTACCTCCAAATGCAGCCTCAGTTTTTCAAAAACATTTAGGGGGCACCCATTATGTTCCAGGCACAGAACTGGATGCTGGAGATACAGAAGCAAGAAAAATAATCTCTGATTGAATTTAGTTCCAAAATATCGTGAAGACACAGAAAAAGACCAAAAAAGCAACAACAACAAAAAAGCCTCTGAAACAGACACACTTCCTGGGCCAGATTCTGAATGAGGTCTCCACTCCCCACAGGGTCCATGGGTTATGGAAGGCACACCACCACCCAGTCTTACACTAATGAAATGAGTCTACTTGCAGCCTTGCCATCTCCAACTGTCTGAACTGCTCAGAATCCCTGAGTCTGGATCCACAGAAGGACTGAACAGTCATCCTTTGGTTGCCTTCTATACAACCAGAACATAGGTCTCTATGTCATCCACTCCCATCTCTCTGAGTAGCCTGGTGAAACCTGAGGCTGGGAATAGCTCAGATCCAGGACAGCTAAGACCATGGCTAAGTCATTCTACCTCTTTGTGCCCCAGTTTCCTCACTTTAAAAAAATGAAGATAGAACTACTTTCTGCAGAGAGATTTGTGAGGATTAAGTGATGATGTGCATGTCAACACAAAACTGCACACCAAACCAGTCAAAAAATAATTGCAGCTTTATTAAAAGATTTCTTCTATTGTAAGAGGCTTCTATTCTAACACTCATCAATGATTTCTTAACTTTTGGGACAGAATACATTGATTGCAAAATAAAGCCTAATTTCAGAAATATTAAGTTCTGAAAAATTATACCATCTGGCACTTAGTAAATATGTCACTGTTCCTAGAGCTAACTGGAGATTACAAAGCCCAGAATCAACCAGGCAGGCAATTATGAGATGTTGAATAGGGGGAGAAAAGGCAGAAGATGATGGAAATTTTTAGTGGTACAGAGTCAAGTAGGTAATGTAGGCCTGCCATCATAAGTTGCATCCATGGGGGTGGTAGCAGTGCAAGCTGAAAATGCAGGGTTTTCATGTACCCTGTTGGTTTAGACTATCAGAAAGATCCAAACACTCACACCAGAAAAGTCTCCAGGCTCGAAATTGGGCCAAGATATGTTGCTCACTAATCTACCCCCAGGTGAACAACTGAGAAAAGGGTCTGGTCATTACTCAAGAATCATGAACAGAGACCAAAAAAAGTCACATAATATGCCTATTTGGCAAATAGTGAATATGGGCAACTTAGTCCTAATTCAAGGAAGGATAAACAGAATAAAATTAACATGATACCTATGGGGAAATATCACAAGAAAAAAAGGGGACATCATAATAAAATCCAGAGGACCATTCTTCTGAAAATGACATACTGCAGGATCCAGAAGTAAATTTTACAAAACTGACATTCTTAATAAGACATCACCAGACACAACCTCTGGAAAAAGCCATGAGAGAACAGAGATTTTTTTAAAAATTAAATTTTAAAAGGAAGATGGATAAGATAACAAAGAATTGTAAGAAATTAAAAATGTAATAACTGAAATTCAACAACTTATTCATGATTTTTAAAAAAACTTTAAACAAACTAGACGTGGGAAGGAAAACTCTTAAAATCTGATTAAACTTAAAGAAAACATCACATGTAATGATAAAATATTGAACTTCTTTACCCGTGAGATTAGGAATGAGACAAGGATGCCACCAACATCACTTCTATTCAATGTTTACTGGAGACCCTAGCCCATGCAACAAGGCAAGGAAAGTAAAGAAAAGATATTGTAGAGCCAAAGTGAAAGGTAAAACAATAGAATTTTTAGAAAAAAAAGAAGCATATCCTCAGGACAAAGGAATAAGCAAATATTTGTTTAAAAACAACCATAAAGGGAAAGTGAAAATAAATTAGACTATTTTAAAACTAAGAATTTCATTTATCAAGACACCATTTAAGAAGGTAAAATCCAGGCACATGGTGGCACATGCCAGTTGTCCCAGCTACTTGGGAGGCTAAGGCAGAAGGATCACTCATGACCAGGAGGTCAAGGCTGCAGTGAGCCATGATCATGCCACTGCACTCCAGTTTGGGTAACAGAGCCAGATCCCATCTCTTATTTATAAATAAATAAATAATTTTATTTTTTTAAAAAGGTAGTCCACAGAATGAAAGATATTTTGCAATATATGTATCCAACAAAAAACTTGTATCTGAAATATATAAATATCTCTTACAAACTAATGAGAAAAAGACAAATGACACAATAGAAAAGTTGACAAAATATTTGAACAGGGACTTCACAAAAAGGGATATCTAAACAGTCAACGAGATGCTCAACTTCACCAGGGAAATGCAAAGTAAAACTATCTTGCAATGCCACCACACAGTCATGAGTATAAACTAAAAACAACAAACACTGGTGAGAATGTGAAGCAACTGAAACCTATAACTGTTGGTAGCATTGTAAATGAATCAAAATTCCTTTAGAAAATTGTTTGGCTCGGTATGAAAAATTTGAAAATATGTATATCCTATGACTAGCAATTTTATTTCTCAGTATAAACAATAGAAATCCATTTACATATTCACCAAAAGATAAGTATAGAATGTTCATGGCAGTATTAAAAAAATAGAAACTACCCAAATGTCCACCAATAAAAGATTAAATAAATAAGTTGTAGTGTATCCATACAATGGAATACTATACAGCAATGAGAATGAATGAATTACAACTACATACAACAACATGAACAAATACAACATTGAGTGAAAGAAGTCAGACACAGGCCCAACCACCTGTAAATTTTAGAAGACTTTACTAACCAAATGCCTGGCTAAAGAGGAAATCAAATTTGTAGTTATTTTTGGCAACAAATATACAATAATCAAATATATAAAGAGTTCTTTGAAATAAATATGATGACTTGAATTTCAAAAATAGGCAAGGGACAGGGACAAAAAAAAATCACAAAAGAATATTAATATATAACAAATATAGAGGAAAACACCCTAATGTAATATTACAAAAGGTAAAAGAAGATAAAACAAAATTGTTATTCGCCTTTCAAATGGCAAAATTTTGTGATTGGTAAAGGTGCAGTAAATAGGCATTTTACCGATTGGGCTTGGTGGCTCAGCCTGTAATCCCAGCACTTTGGGAGGCTGAGGTGAGGGGATTGCCTGAGCCCACAGGTTCGAGACCAGCCCAGGCAACTTGGCAAGACCTCATCTCTACAATAAATAAATAAATAATTAGCTGGGCAGGGTAGCGTGCACCTGTAGTTCCAACTGCTTGAAAGGTTGAGATGGAAGGATTACCAGCACCTAGCAGGTCGATGCTGGGGTGGCCACGAACGTGCCACTGCACTCCAGCCTGGGTAATGGAGTGAGACTCCAACTCAAAAAAAAAAAAAAAAAAAAATAGACATTTTACTAAAACTTTCAATGGAAATATAAATTGATACACGCTTACTGGAGAGTCATTTCACAATATGCATCAACAATCTTAAATGTATTCAAAAACCTTAGGGGAATTTATATGAGAAAATAATAAGAGACTATTATAATAACCACAGAGATTTATTCTGAGGATGTTCAAGCTGGCATTCTATATAACTCTACACAAGACTTGAAAAAAAAGGTGCAACTCAAGGCAATTTGTCTGATAATTATTTCCTTCCTTCTGTGGCCTTGAGGTTGTAGAACTCGGTGGTTTTCTGCTACTTACTTTGCTGAGTAGGAGTCCGTTAGTTTGGGACTGCAGATTCAGCAGCCAAGATTTGGCCAAGGTTAATATAAAAGACAATGAGTGAAAATCATGGATACAGGCTATACAAAAAAATGTACTACTTACCATGCTCCCATCCCTTCTTTTCCTCTTACAATTATCTTGGCACATTCAATTGTCTTCTTTAAATTCGGATTCAGTAACTCTGTGGAGAAAATAAAGTGGAAGATACCACACCACTATGCGACAGCTAGGTTAGAGGGATGTCAGGGAAGGCACAGAGCATTCACACTAGACAGACTTTCATGAAATTCCAAGAATAAATCTATTCATAGATTTTTCTCAGACAGCCCTAAAAGGTAGCAGGATGTAGTCAACTTTTAACGAAAACCATTGTTTTTTTTCCTCGTAAGTCCTATAATAATTTTTCCATTAAAATATATGTATATATTCACTATTTCTTCTGTGCTAGGCAATATAAGTAGTAGTAGAGATCTAATGGCAAACACGATAAACCCATCCCCACCCTCACAGAGCCTGCAGTCACTTGTAATAAAATGGATACTTGGAATGATGGGGGAACACAGTTTGATGAGGAAGCATTTAGTAGGGGCACCTAAGTTAGACTTAAGCATCAGAGAAGGGTTACTGGGACAAGTGACATCTACAGGAGTAGGTAAAGAAAGGGGATTGAGGGAGTCACAGGAGGAACACTGTTCTAGGCACAGGGAACAACCTGTGAAAGGGCCCAGCAGTGTCTCTGAAGAACCAGCATGTTTATGTACTCATCCTTCCATTCCCTCTATGGAATGTGGAAACAAAGACCTCCCAATAGGGACTGTTGTGGTACCCTCCTTGCTGCCTGTACTAGTCTCCCCTTTCCCGAGTCGAAAAATTGCTTTTCCAGAAAACATCACGTCAGTACCCCTTGCCTATAAAACAGAGCCCCACATCTTTGACTTAGTCCGATTGTACCCCAACGTGCCTTTCCATTTCCACAACCTTACTTCCCACCGCTTTCCTCACAACTCCATCATTCAAAACACATCAAGGGCAAGAGACAAAGATGGCGCCCACCCTGAAGGTGGGTGCTCCATTCATGATACCCACAGCTTAGGGATCATGGGTGGTTTCTCCTCCAGCACTCTGTTCCTGCTCGTTTCCCAACCTGGATCTGCTCATCAAGCAGCACAGTTCTTAAAAGTCTACCACTGACTGCCTAGCCCACTGTGCTGTCTCCCCTCTTCTGAATAAAATTTCACTTTGATTCAGGATTTATCTGTTAAATACACACTTGTGTCCTAATCCCCACCTATCTTGAAAATTCTTTGAACAAAAGAAAGTTGTATTCATCAAGTACCAGGCAGTATACCAGACACTGCTTGGCACTTTATGTACACAATAGTGGATTGAAAACTCATAAAATCTTTGCAAGGTAGGTATTAGTATTATCTCCATTTTACAAAAAAGAAACCTGAGCCTCAAATCACATCACTTGTAAGAGGTAGAGCCAAGATCCTGCAGCCCCAAAGCCTGTCTCCTCTCTGTTCCTCACCTTGCCTGACAGGGAAAGGATGAGCCCTCTGAACTGCCCACGTGCTTAGCACAGGGTCCAGTGCCTACAGATGGTAAATTGCTTCCATCCTATTGAATCCTACTTGCCTGTGGGTACAAGCAACCAGGGAAGACTGTTTTCAACTCCTCTTAGAATGTCTTCACTTTCAGGAGTCCCTAGCTCATTCCTCTCCCTGGCAGTGCAGCCCTCTGGTGTCTCTACTTTCTGTGGAGGTCTCCATTGCACCTCCTCACCTTGCTCAGGTTCTGTCCACACGGTGATCATTAAAACTAAGCACTGATCTACAGGAATCAGCTGATGCCCAGGTTCATTATCTGCTTCAATTCCCACTTACCTATCTGGATTCTGGCTCCCCTTTTTAGCCACTAGGGATTTTTCCAACTTTCGCCAACTCGGTCAGGTACTATGTATGCATGTATGTATGCATTTTTGAGTCAGGGTCTCTGTTGCCCAGACTGGAGTGAGGTGGCACTATCACAATGATCATGGTTCATGGCATCCTCGACTTCCTATGCTCAGGCGATCCTTCTACCACAGCATCCCCAGTAACTGGGACTACAGGCACGCCCCATCGTGCCCAGCTAATTTTATTTATTTATTTATTTTTATGTTTTATTTTTTAGAGACAAGGCTTTGCTATGCTGCCCAGGTTGGTCTCAAACTCCTGGGCTCAGGCAACCTGCTCGCCTCAGCCTCCAAAAGTGCTGGAATTACAGGCATGTGCCACCATGCCCAGTCAGTCAGATACTTTAAAAGATGGCCTTTTTTTCCTTTTCTTTTTTACATTCTACCTAGCGGGAGAGTTTTAAGAATATTAAGTCCATCATATTTTCATCACAACGCCCAGTACCACTTCTATTACAGGTAGATAATTGGATTCTGGAGAGGCAGAGAAAGAGAAAGAAAGATCTATATATATTTCTTTTTTTTTTTTGAGTTGGAGTCTCACTCTGTCGCCCAGACTGGAGTGCAGTGGCTGCTTCCGGCCACCGCAGTGTCGACCTGCTGGGCTCCGGCGATCCTTCCGCCTCAGCCTTCCAAGTAGCTGGAACTACAGGCGTGCGCTACCATGCCCAGCTAGTTTTTTGATTTATTGTAGAGATGAGGTCTCGTCAAGTTGCACAGGTCTCAAACTTGTGGGCTCAGGCAATCCACTCACCTCAGCCTCCCAAAGCACGGGATTACAGGCTGAGCCACCAAGCCCAGCTTATATATTTCTTTTTAGAAGGATATAAATTATGAACCTACTGTATTTCTCTTTGCCTTGGCCACCAGGAAGCTCATGGTGACATTGACTATTCCATCATTCCATTTAAATTCAAGTTAAATTAATCTAATTAATTGTAAAGAATGATTAAATGATGTTTTTAATTTGTATGTTTCCCCAAATAGCCTGTGATTGTTGTAGTTAACTATGGTCCCTGCATGGTATTATCCTACCCAACCCTCACAGCAATCCTGAGAAGTAGTGAATGTTATCTCCACTTCACAGATGGAGAAGTTTCAGAAAGTGATTTGTACATGAGCTTGTGCTCATGTAGCTATTTCTTTTTTTTTTTTTTTTTTTGAGTTGGAGTCTCACTCCGTCGCCCAGGCTGGAGTGCAGTGGTATGCTCACGGCCACCCCAGTGTCAACCTTCTGGGCTCCGGCAATCCTTCCAAGTAGCTGGAACTACAGGTGCATGCTACCATGCCTGGCTAATTTTTTGTTTATTGTAGAGATAAGGTCTTGCCAAATTGCCCAGGCTGTTCTTGAACCCGTGGGCTCAGGCAATCCCCTCACCTCGGCTTCCCAAAGTGCTGGGATTACAGGCTTGAGCCACTACACCCAGCCTCATGTAGGCCTCATGTTCCTCTATTAATGGAAGCAGCTGGGATTCCCACTGATTTCCTGCAGGCTTCCTGTACCTTTCCCTCCTTGAATCCAGAAACTTTCTTACTTCCATCTGGAGCCTGAGGCCGATCATGGGGCCCAGCGCAAGCTGGTGCTGCTCCCCAGGCCACAGGAGAAGGCTGCAAGCCTTTGCCCCAGCCTCTCCACTGTCTCCTAAAGACACTGCCCAGAAGCCGCAGGCTCTGGAATGGATCTCACTCATCAGGGTGGAGGGAGGTTTGCTCATTAGGGAGGCCCTGAGGATCCCGGGGTGCTTGGGCCCACCTCCTGCAGAAAGCTCAGGTGTCAGGGAGACCTGGCCCAGCTGTGCAGCCTCCTGGGTTAGCCCCAGTATGGGAGCCACATTGCTGGGGCTCCGATTCTCTCAGCACTACCACTCTCAAGCTGTGTGGTCTTGGGCATATAACCTCCCTGGGCCTCAGTTTCCCCATTTATAGAATGGGGATAATAACAGTAACCTAACCTGTGGGGGCCATTGTGAACATTAGATGAATTAATCTTGTGAAGAGCTTAGAAGAGTACCCTAGCAGTTAGCAAGCACTAGAATGACAATTCTATAAAGCCTGGCATTTAGTAGGTGCTCAATAAATGCTTATAGAATTAATGAATTCTGGCAACCATCTCCTCTTGACCACAGGTACTTGGAACCCCCTAAGAGAAGTAGGCAAGCTCCCTTGGGGATGACTGGCTCCTGTCTCCTCCCAGTGACACTTCTGCCTTTCAAAGTAGCACATCTGTCACCTTGAAGAAGGGAGCAATGGCTGAGCATGGGTGACATCAGGCCAGCTGAAGCCCTCTGCTCCCACCCTTCAAGTTGGGATGGGCTCTGATGCCTGCAGCCTCCTTTCAATGTCCCAACACTGTCTCTGCCCATTTGGATGTGGGTCTCCATTGCCATATCCCAGGCTCCATCCCAGACTAGCTTGCCTGTCTCACCGCAACCCTGTCTCACTGTCTACCTTGGCAGTGTTGGGCTCAGGCTGCCCGGGACCCTGCCCTAGATACAGCTCAGCCCAGCTCTTGCCAGCTCCTGCCAGGTTCTCCTCCAAGCTTGTAAACTCTGACTATTGGGAAGGCAGACCTCTGAACATGGTGCCACGGCCTCCAATGTCTGGTGTGGAATGGAAGGAGGAGACCTACCAGAACATGACATGTGGCAGCGGTTCCTTCCTTGGTCACACCAGTCACTGTTGCGGATCTGAAAGAGGCCAAAGCCAGTGGAGCCATCTTGTGTGTTCTCGTAGACAGCTGTGGGATTGAACTTGCTCTCAAAGTAAGCCAGGCACACCCCTAAGATGGAACAGGAGGTGTGTGGTTCTGAGAATAGCTGGAGTTGGGGATGCCAGGGAAGGGGAGGGAGGGAAAGGAGGTGAGAAGTCAGGGACTGTGAAGAGCCTACTCACAGTTTGCAAGGCTGTAGCCTTCAAAGTAATCCAGGCCTCCTTTGAGGAGCTTTTTTGCCACCGTGCAACGCCCCAAGATGTGAGCACCACTCGGAATTACCAGGCAGCTGATGAGGGAGAGAAGGACAGATGCCTTCATCTTCTCCAGGCTCCTGGCTGGTCAGGGCAACAGTGGCCAAGTGAATGGGTTGAGTCAGATCACGGGGACACTGGTCCTATGAAGGAAAGGGAAGGGGCGTCGCAGGGGCAGGTGTGTGTACTTCAGTGTGGTCACAAAAAATGGGAGTCTTAACTGGCTTAACCATGATGCTTCTCTCCATCCTAATTCTCTGCTTCATGTACCTGCAAGCCTGGAATACCTGAGACCCTGCCCCTTCTCCTCTTTTTGATCTCTTTTTTTTTAAGAAAATTGCACTCTTAAATGTCCCTTTGCCCCAGTTCTTTTCTTCTAGCAAAACCTACTGGCTGCTTTTTGGTTTGTATTTTACTCGTTTTGCTTCAACATTAGATGTAGAGACTCAAGTCCTTTATTCCCCTTTATTATAAAAGTAGACTTTGTTCATTAAATACACTTTGGAAAACAGAAAAAGAGAAAGAAGAAAAAAAATGCATCATGGTCCCACCACTCGAGCACAACCTCGACTATCCTGTGGAATTATTTCAATACCTGCCTCTTATGCCGGAATAGAGTCCATGTTGTGTTCTTACCCTTGACATAGTCTTTTCCCCAGATTTTTAACAAACCAAACTTCACTGAGCTTTTCTCTTGCTGTCCACACAAGGAGACAAGCCCAGGTACAGCCAGATCTGCTGCTCAGCAGCCAGACAACAGTAGACAAGTCACTTAATCTCACAGTACCTCTGCTTCCTCATCTTTAAAAAGGGTGTTCCATACAGGGTGCTCAGAGAATTAACTTCATTTCTGCTGCCTCCACCTAAATCCACCACCTTCTTACTGCCAGCTGAGTCACAGCCCTGCCTTCTTGTCTCCACACCCCCCAGCCAACTCATGCAGATGGTGTGTTCTACCACTACTGAAGAATGTCCCCAAAGCAAGTACAACATGTCACTTTGAGAACACTGCTAGTCCCCTATTTCTTACCACAGCAAACCCACACTTGGCTTTCCAAGCCCTCCATAATCTGGCTTTACCCCGCCAGTCTCCATCAGGAGGAACTGATTCAGTCAACTCAGAATTCTCTTGGTGTTCCCTCTCTGGACCTGTGCACCTCCCCACACCTCTCCCTCAGTGCCCATGTGCCTGCTAAATCTTATCTTGGTGCCCTCATGTGTGGTTCTTCTCCATCCATAGGAAGCTACCATGCCTCTCCTCATCCAAATGTTGCTCCATCCAAGCCTCCACCCTAGGTGCCAACTCCCTGAAGCCTGAAGGATCCTCCAGGAAAGTTCAATTTTCCCTCTTAGCCCCTATTGCCCTTAGAGTCTCTTCCATGACACCGTTGTGCTAGCTCTATTTCTCAGACTAGAATGTGCAACCAGAAATTAGGATGCACCTTCTTCCTGGAATTGTCCACAACCCCTAACACTCCATCAATAGATATCAACTGGACAATTGATTGCACCATTCACAGGTTTATGCATATCCTCCAGGCTATATTTATCACACCAGGGAGTCTCAACCTTGGCACCTGGGCTGGAAAATTCTTTGTTCTGGGAACCATCCCATGCATTGGAATTGTTTAGGAATACATCTGACTACTAGATGCCAGTAGCTCTGACCCTCAGTTGTAACCAATATGTCCCCTGGGGGACAAAACTGTCCTCTGTTGAGAACCAATGGCCTAGACAAAACATCAAACCTGGGCAAAAGTTAGAAATTGGTATATCCATAAATGTAGAAGAATCGCATTTTCAAACATTTGCTTAAATCTTGATCTGTGTGATTAGTTGTAGACATGACCTTTATATCAAATACAGCATCTAGGAGAGCCTCACATTTAATAGCTCAGACTTGGGAATCAGATCGCCTGGGTCTGAATCCCAGCTTTACCTCTCAGTGGGTGAAATATCAGTGATCGCAGTAGTGATCTAAGGCAAGTCACTCAACCTCTCTGTACCTCAGGTTCCTCATCAATAGCAGAGATTAAAATAATACTTAACTTATTGCGTTGGTTTGAAGAGTTAACTATACAAAGCACCAGATGCCCTGTGGACACTCACTTTTCCAAGCACCCCATGCCCTTAGCTTAATAACCGGATCTTAGTGCATGTTTTTATTTCTCAACAGAGTCAACAATATGCTCAGGCAATGTCTGTCTCCCAAAGGGCAGGCCCCATCTCAACTCATAAAAGGCATGCTGAGTCCTCTCCCTTTCCCTCTTCTCTTGTAACTGGTTCATCAGGGCATGCTGAGTGCTGCTCTTCCAGAACCTACCCACCTCACTTTCCCTTCTGCCATTGTCCAGTCCAGACCACCATCATCTCTGACTAAGGAAGAGGTTTCCTAACTATACTTCACTATACCTCTCTTTTGTTCCCATAAACCCCTTCTTCAGATAGCAGCTAGCAAGGCCTTTCTAAAAACATATATCCAGTCACATCACTCACCTCCAGTGGAGTCCCCATGCACTTTGAATAAGATCCCAACTCCAGGGCAACCCCTTCGGGTCCCCTCCCACTGTGGGAACTTTTCTAACCTCTCAATAAATCCTGCTTTAAAAAAAAAAAAGATCCCAACTCCTCAACCTGGCAAGACCCTTCCTGATGTAACCACTGAGCCCCTCTCCAGTCTGATTCTACATCACTCTCTCCTCTGCCCACCTGCATTCCACTACAGTCATCTTACACATTTCTTTTCCTTGAACATGCCAATCTCATTCCTACCACAGGTCCTTTGCACCAGCCAGCCATTCCTTCTGCCAGGGACATGACTACCCTGACCACCACATAGCATGGTCTTTCTTGTCATGGTCTCAGCTCAAATGAGTTCACTACCCCAAAGAAGCTTTCTTGATCACTGCCCCATTGCAAAAGATGATTTGTGTTTTCTTCATAATATGTCAATTTAGCAATTCCCTTGTTCATTTAGCTGTTCACTTGATTTTTTTCCCTCTCCAGTGCCAGAGTGTAAGCAGCAGGAAAGCAGAAACCCGGTCTGTTTTGTTCTCTGATTTATTCCCAGAACTTAGAACAGAACCTGGTGTGTAGTGGGTGTTCATGAATCTTTGCTGAATGAACAAAAACCTATTCTTCCTAACAAAACTGCCATCAGATGAGCAGTAAGTGAATTTGCTGATGAGCACCTTCTGCAGCTGGGTCCCAGTTCCTGCCCACCACATACCCACTTACCAGTCCACCAGTCCTTCCAAAGGCCCTTGGTGCCTTCCTGAGGGGAGGGGAAGAATAGCCACCGTAGCAGCTTCGACGTCTGTGGTGGGAAAGTTGCTCCACCTACACTTTGTTCCCTGGATTTTTCAGACACTGCTTCCTCAATAGCCTGTTTGCCTGCACCCAAGAGTCCTTCACCATGACCTGCTCTTCCAGAATCTTTTCTATGACATCAGTTGCTACGCACCAGAATATTCTGAAAAAGGGAGGGGTCTGTCACCATCACATTTAAATTAGGTTCCCTAGTGTTGCTGAAACAAATTACCACAAATCTAGTGGCTTAAATAACACAATGTATTATCTTAAAGTTCTCTTAACTCAGAAGTCGGAAATTGGTTTCACAGGGCTAAAATCAAGGTGTCAGCAGGGCTGTGCTCCTTTCTGGAGGCTCTAGAAGAGGATTCATTCCCTTTCCCATTTAGGTTCTTGGCAAAATAAAGCTTCTTGCAATTCCTTTTTCCTTGCTAGTTGTCGACTGAGGGCCATTTCCAGCTATGAGGGCTGTCTGCATTTCCTGGCTCAGTCCCCCTTACTCTGTCTTCAGTGCCAGGAAGGGTAGGCAAATCCTCACACACTTTGAATTTCTCCTGCCTCTTCTTCTGTCATTGTATCTTTCTGACCCACTTTTCTTCTTTTCCTTTCACTTCTAAGAACTCATGATTAGATTGGTCCACCCAGACAACCCAGGACAATCTCCCCATCTCAAAGTCCTTAACCTTAATCACATATGAAAAGCCCTATTTGCCATGGAAATGAACATATTCAGAGGTTCCAAGGACTAGGACAGAGACACATTTGGGGTATGAGAATTCTGCCTACCACAGCAATCATCCAGGTCCCCATAGGACCACCTTCTAGGTGGAGCAGTGGGAGAAGCCCTCATTTAGTTCCTTGCTCATCATGGGGCCTTGGTCAGGGGACTTCCTCTCGTGGGGTCTGGGCAGCCTCATTTGTGGCTTGAGGACATCAGATTGGGTTATCTTTGGGATCCCTTTTAGCTCCAAAAATTAAGAGACATTGAGATGACTGAGGGTAAATTGCCTTTTGAGGACATGGTAGTCCTTCTGGCTGACTCAGTTAGGACTGATAATTCATTGATTAATTAAAAATGATAGTGTGAAGAATCATAAAAAAGTAAAATCAGGCCATAAACCTGGAACCTTAAACCCATATATGCCTATTTGCTCAATAATCTTTAGTGTTGGCCTTTTCTTAGACTAGAGCATTGCCTAAGACTTTTTGTGTAAGCCATGCTGTACTATATTCCATTTCTAGTTTCTGTAACTTTAAAGTGAAGCAAGGTGGGATACTCAGGCAAAAGATTACCATGAGGAATAGAAAATGAAGCTGGTTGCACAGCAGGAAGAGCTGAGTCCTGGTGACATCACTTGACCTCTGGATCAGGTTATACCTGAAGTCAGCCCTACCTTGGGACTTCTGTGTTCCTCTTTGTTTCAGCCAGTTTGAGTTATGTCTTAAAGAGCTCTGACCCACTCACTCTTTGGGAAAAGCCCCAGATGCCTGAGTTGGCCAGTAGTAGAGCCATGAGGACTATCCTTTCCATCCCAATTCTCATGGAAGACAAGGATCTTCTCTGTTTATCTTTGAGGACTAAGCCTGACCCTTTTTTTTTCCTTATCCGAATTCCTAACTAAGAGACTTGAGAAGTCACACCTCATATGGACTCGCCAGATGCCAGATGGGATTTTATTATCCTATTACTCTATACAAGGGGGACCCAAAAAACCCGGAATTATCTTTTGGACGTTGGGTCCCTTGTGGTACACTTGGAATTTGTTCCTCCAGATCAAACAGTCAATCAGTTTTTAACTTGAAGTTTTGAATAGGTTGCATCATGATTTGCAGAAGAAATGTCCCCAGTTGTAGCAAACCGGTGACTGGTTCTTCCACCATGACAACACATTTGCCCATACTGCACTAAGTGTTCAGCAGTTTTTGAGCAAAACCAGCATGACCCCCATGTCCCACATTCCCTATTCACCCAATCACACTACAGGCTACTTTTTTTTGTTTCCCTGGATAAAAAAAGTCCTCAAAGGGAAATGTTTTGTGGATGTGGAAGAGGTGAAACAAAAATCAGCAGAATCACTAAAAGGCATCAAAATGGACAAGTTTAAAAACTGTTTTGTGCCAGGCTCGGTGGCTCAGCCTATAATCCCGTGCCTTTGGGAGGCTGAGGTGAGTGGATTGCCTGAGCCCGCGGGTTCGAGACCCGCCTAGGCAACTTGGTGAGACCTCATCTCTACAATCAATCAAAAATTAGCCGGGTGTGGTAATGCATGCCTGTAGTTCCAGCTACTTGGAAGGCTGAGGCAGAAGGATCGCCAGAGCCCAGCAGGTCAAGGCTGCGGTGGCCGGGAGCGGCCACTGCACTCCAGTCTGGGCGACAGAGTGAGACTCCAACTCAAAAAAAAAAAAATTGTTTTGTATGTGGTACATATACACGATGGAATATTATGTAGCCATAAAGAAGAACAAAATCATGAACTTCACAGCAACCTGAATGGACTTAGAGTCTATAATACTGAGTGATCTTTCACAGAAACAAAGAACTGAGTATCATATGTTCTCACTCATAAGGGAACTTTGAACAACTATCGTAATACTGTAAGAGAATGATTGGCAGTAGTGGAAAACTGCTGGGAGGGGGGCGGGGAAGCAGGATTGGCAGTAGTGGAACTCTGCCTGGGGAAGGGTGGGCACACCTCATTAACAAGGGTACCTGCATAATGAACATTTGTATACCTTACCCTGAATTGTACCCCACATCTTTAAAATAAAAAAATTAAAAGAAAAAAACTGTTTTGAGCAGTGGAAAAAGCATCTCGACATGTTTATTGCATCAAACAGAGAGTATTTGGAAGATGACCAAAGTTTAAACATGTAAGAGCACATTTATTTACTTTTACAAATAAATTCCAGGTAATTTTGGGTTCCCCTCATATACTAAAGTTTACTTTCCAGCCTGACTTTGGCATAACATCACATAACAAATAAAGAAGAAAATCAAAGTAATTATGGGAGTCTGGGAACTTCCAGACTCCAGAAACCTTGTCAGACCCTTATCTATCCTCTCTGCCATATATCAGACTTCATCTGCATATCAACAAACCTGGAGTTTTCCACTCCTTATCGCAACAAAATATCTCCTCTACTGATTTCTCAAATTCCTTAGATAGGAACTACAAATTACCAGTCAAGAAATCTTTGAATCCACCTATGACCTGCAAGTCCCTGCTTGGAAATGTCCCTCCTTCCTGGGTCAATGAAAATCAATGAATTAATGTGTGTTTTTTGTAACTTCTGCCTCCCTAAAATTGTATATAACCAAGCCATTATTTAACCACAGTTGGCACATGTTCTCAGAACCTCCTGAGGATGGGTGTTTCTTGGCCTAGATCCTCAAATTTGGTTCAGAATAAACTATCTCAAAATATTTTACAGAGTTTGGCATCTTTCTTTTTTTTTTTTTTTTTTTGAGTTGGAGTCTCACTCCATTGCCCAGGCTGGAGTGCAGTGGTACACTCATGGCCACCGCAACCTTGACCTGCTGGGCTCAGGTGATCCTTGTACCTCAGCCTTCCAAGTAGCTGGAACTACAGGCATGCACCACCATGCCCAGTTTAATTTTTTATTTATTATAGAGATGAGGTCTTGCCAAGTTGCCCAGGCTGGTCTCGAATCCTGGGCTCAGGCAATTCTCTCGCCTCCGCCTCCCAAAGTGCTGAGATTATAGGCTTGAGCCACTGTGCTCAGCTGAATTGGCATCTTTTCATCAACATGTTTATTTAAAGGCTCATTATTCTGTGTGTCAACTATTGGATGTATTCTTCTTTCAGCTAACATTTAGGAAATCCACAATATTCTCAGTTGACTTTTTTTTTTTTAAAGAAAACAGTTTTATTGAAATATAATTCACATAACATACAATGTACCCATTTACAATGTTCTGGGAGTGGGAGGGGATGTCCTTGCCCTGAGGAACATGCCGTGCTGAAACACTTTCTCTCCTGTAGTCCTAGAGCTTCCCCTTGTCCCAGTTCCCACAGGCCCCTGAGCCTCTCATGCCCCTTTGGCACTCCAGGTACATTTTCCTTGAACTGGCCCTGAGCAGAGAGCTCACTGCTTGCAATTCTCTTCCCTTTGCATAATATGGGCTTCCCGAGAAGGTGTAGATGTGGTCCAAGCCCACCTCTTTCCCAGGGTGCGGCCGTCATTCAATAAGCTGAGAAGAGAGAAACCTTGGCTTTCTGTGCGAGGGTCCTTTCCTCTCCTTGCTCAGGGGCCTGGAAGAGCCTTGGACTGATGGTTATTCCTGATGAGGTCTGGCACCCTCAGCACTGGGGACTTTTAAGTTAACTTAAAGAACTCAGGTACAGGTGGGACGCAGGAAAGGGCTCAGCTGGAGACTGATTGACAGAGAACCAAGGTGTTTTTACAGAAATCAGTTAATCAAGAAACATTCCCACCTGCAGAAACTCCCATCTCTGAAAAGACATAATATCAGAAAAGAAATGTCCCCCTCATCCACAGTGGTAGACTGAAAAGAAAATGAAGAACGGCCACCATTCTAGGGTTTTTTTAATGTATACATGCCCCTTTGCTATGTGGCTTTTAGCTCCTCCTATCAAAGTATGTCATCTATCTTTCACTCCCTGACCAACAGACTGCAGTGGAAGGAAGCAGTGCCGGTGCTGATCGAGGGCTCAAGGAACCTGGCAGCCTCTGCTCACTCTGAACCCTGCCACCACCATGTAAATAAGCCTGGCCTCCTCTCCCAAGAGATGAGTAGTACCAGTTACCCCCGTTGCCAAAGTGGACAGCTGGTTAATCACCAGACACATAAGGCCACCCTAGACTTTCCAGCCCCTAGCTGACCATAGATACATGAATGATGGCATCCAAGATATCAAGTCCAGATGAGATGAGCAGAACTCCCCAGTTAATGCTTCAAGTCATTGCTTTGAGTTTGGGGCCAGGAGGTTGTTACACAGCAATTGGTAACTGACACATCCCCTCAGCTCTGTACTCTTGCTTTGGCTTGAGTCTCCAGGCAACCATGCGTCTGGATCCTTTGCATGTTGACCATCTGCTCTGGGTGCTTACTGACAGAATTGACCGGTCAAGCTGATACTGCAATCACATAACCTCCAGCAAAGGTCTGATTCCCGGAGGGAAGAGAACTTCCTTTCTTTCCTGATATGACATTTACCTCTCCTAGAAAAATTGACCTAGAAGTCCTCATGATAAGGGGGCCTCCTCAGACAAAGACACCAGAGTTTGCTGCTCCATCATCTGCCCTGTAATGAGGTCACTGGGTGTGACTGGATGGAATAGGTCTTGTTTTACTGGTGGGGGTTAATACACTGGCTGTATACATTGGGTAAAGTGTACAGAGTCCTCTCTTTCTTAGAGAAATGGCTTATGGTTTTTGCCACACTCAGTCATCTGAAAATACTTTTTAGGTTCTAGTATGCCAAAAACTGTTGTTGCGGGAAAACAGAGAGACAGTGACACTGAGGCTATCTTAGGAAGTAGCGTTTTATTAGTGCTGGCATGACTCAGTGGGCTAATACTCCAAGGCTGAGCAACCCAGAGAAAGAAGAGAGGGGTTTTATGTGTTAGTTTAGGTAAGGAAGGGGGGTCGGGTTGTATAGCTATACATTTTTCTTTGGAATTTGTAAGGTGGTATTTAACAAAACCAGATTTTCAAAGAACAAGTTGTCTCCAGGGTATACATGACAAGCAGGGGTTATAAATCAATAACTTCACAAAGAGAGAATGTGGGGGAAAGGTTGTGAGTCGATTACTATCTTGCATTTCCAGGAAAGCAGCTTGTGGCTATTTAGTTTTCTCACGTCCCATGTCTACCAGGTTTGGAGCTTGCAGGTTGATTTTTAAAAAGGAATAATTTTAACTGTTTTTAGCCCCTCTCTGCCATACTGTGACAAGTGTTGGGGGCACCAAAATGAGTTCAGAACATGGTGGAGTACACTCAGAGGTTAAATAATAAGTGATATTCTAAAAACACCAAAAGAGAAGTCCATCCACAGTTCTGTGAGGGGCAAAGAGAAGAGAGTTCCAACCTACATCAGTGGGGCAAGATGGGGGCAAGGGAGGTTGCACTGAACAAGAGATGAGGAAACTGAGTCTGAGAGGATGGGCAAGGAGGTCACCAGTAGGATGGGTGGAGTGTGCTTGAGACCTGCCTCTACCCCTCTTTTGTTGTCTTGTTCCCCAACCACCAGCACCACCATGCTCCAGTGCCTTTGGAGATATTGAAAGCTCCACCTGCTCGAGAACAGAGCAGGCATTTTTTGAACTCTGCCAATGTGTCAGGCACTGGGCTGAGGGAATCATACAAATTAGGTCACTGGAACTATTTAACACACATGACCTCAAAAGTTAACTATTATGATGATGCTGCTGTTCATTTTCTGAGGCAGAAGTTAAGGTTTAAGAATGACTTGTCTAAAGTCACCAACAATCACTTACCCCTCAAGGTAAGTGGCTGGGCAAGAGCTCCATTCCAGAAGCCATGCTCTCAGCCCTCTGCCACTTGCCCTCAGGAACTATGATACTCTCAGTGTGATGTTCCAGGCACTCTTTTCCCTCTTTGTTTTTCCCTCCAGTTTATTTCTTTTTACTTATTTATCCATTTGAAATGTGTCAAGTTCCCTGAATCTGCCAATCTGGTACTTTATTTCTGAGACATTCTCAGGCATTGTCACCTCACTCCATTCTCCATGTTTCTTAACCCCAGCACTTTGGGAGGCCGAGGAGAGAGGACTGCCTGAGCCCATAGGTACGAGACCAGCCTGGGTAACCTCATCTCTACAGTAAATTAAAAAAAAAATTAGCTGGGCATGGTAACACATGCCTGTAGTTCCAGCTACTTAGAAGGCTGAAGCTAAAAGATCACCTGAGCCCAGCAGATCGAGACTTCAGTGGCCATGAGTGTGCCACTGCACTCTAGACTGGGAGACAGAGTGAGATTCTGACTCAAAAAAAAACTTCTTAATCTCTCATTGTAACTGAACTCAGGTTTGGCTACTCACCACTTAGACGTCAAACCCATGAGACAAGGGTTGGTGACACGAAAATAAGTTTATTCAAAAGCCAGCTACCTGAAGAGATGGCAGACTAATGTATCAAAAACCACTTCAAGTCAGTAGAAATTTCAGGTTCTTTTTATCTTAAGGCAGAGGAAAAGGTGGGGATCAGGATCAAAAGGTGACTGACAGCCACAGACACCTGGGTGCCAGCAAAGGTCCGAGGAGACTGGGAAGTTACTTTTGTCCTTGGTCAGATCACAATGTTCCTATAAGTCATTAACAAAACATAGTTAGTTATTTTTATACTTCTCCTTTAATCCCAAAGTTAGTTTTGAAAACTACATGATTGCTGTTTTTGCATTTTATTTAAGTGCCCTAAAATTAGCCTAGCCTGTCTGCAGGAATGGGTAAAGGCATCTTAAACAAAAATGGAGCTGTTTATGTTAATTCTTTTGCTGTTTCACTATTGTATCACATTTCCCATGTCCGTATCTCTGGGTTGCAAGGCGGATCATTTCCTCATATTCATCTTCCCGCTCACAAATTCTCCCTTTAGGTATGTTGAATCTGCTGCTAAATCCACAAACTGAGTTTTTCATTTCATTAATTTGAGTTTTCATATTTATAAGCTCGATTTAACTCATTTTCACATCGATTATTTTCTTTACTTGTGTTTTTAATCTTGCTTTATTTTCTTGAAACCATATTAAATAAACATATTTTACATCCTGCAACTCATTATCCGCGATATCTGAGGTCTGTGCAGGTATGATCCTAGGGTCTGTTCTTCAGGTTAACTGATGGTAAAGACTTCTCAGAAGAAATAGAAATAATTTTTCCCCTGTCACTCAGTGCCCAGGTTTAAGACAAGCGATCTTCCTTGTAACCCCTTGCCTTGAGTGTGGAACTCTTCAGAGTCCCAGCTTTATAGTGGTCTCCCGCTGGACTCCACCTCTCCTCCTCAAAGACCCAAGGTTGTACACTCAAGGCAAAAGCCAGCTAACATATTCCACTTACCTCTCCAGATTAAACTGAGTTGAATTTTAGGCTGAAATGTTTTGGTTTTTGTTTTTTCTCATGGAAAAATTTTTTTAAATTTTATGCAGCATTTTTAGCTTTGCTCATCAGAAGGATCAATCTAGTTACCCAGCTTACCATACTACCTCAGACACAGAAGTAGAATCTCACTATCCCATACAACATTATTTTTTAAAAATAGCCAGAATCTGACCAGTACTTACTATACACTAGATTCTAGGCTAAGCATTTTATACAAAGTCTGACAATTAAGTTCACAAACTTGCCACCATGCACCTACATAGGCAGTACTGTACAAACAACTCAGTAAGATTTCATAACCTTGGTGTATCAGTGTCTCACTGCTGTGTTCATGTCGACATATGGTGGTGACTCGCTGAGTGGTGTTTATTATTGCTGCATATTTTTGTGTGCTGTCATGAGAATGTCAGAGCTTGAATTAGAGCAACAAACAAACTATTAAATTTCTTGTTAAACTTGGCAAGAGTGGACATAAAATCAGGAACATATTTGTCCAAGTTTATGGGGATAATGCCATGAGGAAAACAGCAGTGTACAGATGGATTAAACATTGTTCTGAGGGGAGAGAAAGCATTACTGATGAAGAGAAGTCAGGACAGCTAGTAATGAACAGAACTGATGAAAACATTGCAAAAATTTGTCAGATTGTACAGCAAAATCATTGACTGACTATGAGACCAAATAAGCATCAATAGAGAAACAGTTAGGAAAATCTTAACTGAAAATCCTGGCAAGAGAAAAGTATGTGCAAAAATGGTCCTGAGGGAGCTCTTGCATCACGACAATGCACCAGCTCACACAGAGCTATCTGTGAGGGAGTTTTTAGCCGGCAAACAAATAACCGTATTGGAACATTCTCCCTACTCACCTAATCTGGTCCCCAGTGACTCTTTTCTTTATCTTTTCCAAAGATAAAGGAAATACTAAAAAAAAGTCTTTTTGATGGCATTCAGGACAAGGGTAATACAGCAATAGCTCCGATGGCCATTCCAGAAAAATAGTTCCAAAATTGCTTTGATGGGTGGTCTAGGCACTGGCATAGGTACATAGCTTCCTAAGTGGAGTACTTTCAAGGTAACCATAGTGACATTCAGCAATGAAGTATGTAGCACTTTTTCTAGGATGAGTTTGCAAACTTAATTGTCTGAACTCATATGTATTATCTATTGTAATCCTCACAATAACCTTCTCAGTTACAACCTCAGTTTACAGGTAAGGAAATTGAGCTCAGGAAGATTATATGACTTGTCTAAGATCACAAGCTACTAGAAACCAGCCACCCTACTCCAGAGATAGCATGTCTACCCTTCCTACTACTTGCTGGGTAGTGCTGTCTCTGTATGTATACAAAATATTATTTTGCAAAGAGGTTGCCTCTCTTTGATCATTGGAAGTGTTTCTCCTTTTGTGCACCATTTTTATTCTTAAAATATTTTCCAAATGTGAATTTTAACAAACACTGCATATTTGTTAAAACTATGTATGCTGAGATTCTTATATGTTCACAAAATTGAATGATTTTTGTAGACAAAAAGGAGGAAGAGGAGGACGAGGAGGCAACAGCAACAGTAGTAACATAGGAACACTAGCACCATTTCGGGAGTCTTCATGAGTGGTTCCTGAATTGAGAATTATGGATTTTATCATTTGGAAAATTTCTGTTGCACCTGGGATAAAAAAAAAAAAAAAAGATAACCAGTGTATTAGGCTTTTCAATAGCATGTAATAGAAAACTGAACACAAACCAACTGAAAGCAAAATATATATATTAGCATAGTCCAAAATAGATCAGCTGGATCCAAGGCTGGATCCAAGGACCCCCACAAAACCTTGAGTATCCTGTGTCTCCCTTTCTCTCTGCTTTCCTTCACATCAGCTTTATTCTCATGCAGTTTTGTCCTAAGCAGGGGCAAATTTGAACACCAAAGAGCCCTGGGTGGTGTCCCCCTCCCATTGGCCAGCCTGTGTCTCACATCCCATACCCAGCCTGCTGTACCCTGATCAGTACCATGCCCTGATTTAACTGGCCAAGTCTTAATCAAATGACATCCACTGTAACTAAAAAATGAATTTGATTTATTAACAAGTAAAAACTGCAGTCTTGAAAATCTCCAACATAGCTTAACTAACTTCCTCAAACCAGAGTGACAAATTGGTTGAAGAATCTGATCTATGATTTCCATTGAGAAATGAAATAGAGAACTCATTCTATTCTATGAGTGACCCAGAGGTGGGTCAGGCTCCCTGTCTTTGAACTTCCTCACCCGGCAGAGTAAAGTGCCTTCTCCCCAACCACCTTTCTTTAAGGACCCAGATTGCTACCCATCCTGAAGGGGGCCAATTATGACTATAACCAGGAGACACTGAGGGGGTTCTGGAAACACACTGATGACAAGACCAATGCCCAGGTTCTTTGTGTATAATAAAGGGCCAAACCCCTACAGGCCTGAAATACCTTTTACATTTATAAAGTATCACATGCCTGCCACCTATCTGGGTCCTTAAGACAGAGAATCTAGAGAAAAGCACAGCAGATGCTCTTAGTCCCATTTTACAGTTGAGGAAATTTGACACAAGCAGGGCCACAGAGCCATAAGTGGGGTAGCCAGGCCTAGAAGCCCCCAGCCCAAGCCCTGCAATTGCAGTTGTTGAGTCCTTCTTTCCTGCTGATATACCCCAACCTTTGAATCCCCTTTGCCCCCACCACACACATACACCCCCTCCCAGCCCCAGTGCCCAAGGCTTCTGATCAGCAGGTGACAGGTGCCAGAACTACCCATGGCAGGGACTAGTCAGGGGCAGGAGATCTCCCTGCAGCCCCTCATGTCTAGCCACATAGGTAACCGCCTTTATTTATGTTCCTACTTTATTCAGGGTGGGCTGCATAGAAGACTGAGGAATTTGGCTACACATCCTAATTCCAACTCTCAGGGTAGAAGGTGATGCAGGCCTGGGCAATCAGTGACAGAGGTGGGTTAGGGCCCCAGCCAGGGTCAGCCATGAGACTTTGAGACTGGAACTATTTATAAAGAGGGAACTCTGTTGTCCTGGCATATCTAACTGTAAGGATTTGTGAGCCTGGAGCTGGGATTACTTTTTCTGTCAGGGAGGAAGGACCTGCCTGTATGTGAGGTCAATAGAAAGGAAAACACAAGAGATGGAGGAAAGAAAGATATTGATATCTGATAACGTGATATTGAAACTTTGGATCCAGCAAACTAAAGTCAGAAAACTCCTTATACTTGCCAGGTACATGAGATAGCAAATTTCCATTTGGTGTTGAAGCAGGTTTTAATTAGTTTTCTGTCACTTACAACCAAAGACTCCTGACTGATAGCAGTTTCCTTCCCTCCCTGACTTTTATGAATTATAGAGGTCAAAGGGCTTTTTACATGAAGAAATCTAGAGGACACTACTCTAATCAAGGTGTCAGGTAGTGTCCCTGATACTGTGCAGGGGGCACACAACATCACCTTGGGGCATTCTTATCAGAAATATTTAAACTGAATAATCATGAAGAAACAAACTGCAGAATTGAATAACAAACCAGATGTTCTAAAGATGAATGGTTCATAGGATTCAAGATCATGAAGAGAGAGAGGTGGGAGACTGCACTTCATTGGGGGAAACTAAAGTTTCACAATATTCCAAGATAATTCATAAGACTTTGACTGAATTACGGATTTTAAAAAACAGCTATGAAGACATTTATGTTGATCGGGCATGGTGGTTCATGCCTGTAATCCCAGCACATTGAGAGGCCAAGGTAGGAGTATCACTTGAGGCCAGGAGTTCAAGACCAACCTGGACAACATAGCAAGACATTGTCTCTACAAAAAAAAAAAAAAAAAAGACATCTGTGGGACCAGTGAGGACATTCAAGTATAGACTATGTTTTGCATGGTGTCATGGAAGCAAAGTTTATTTTCTTGGGCTGATAATGATACTGAGGTTAGGAAGGCAATTGTCCTTATTTTGGGGAGACTTGAAGTATTTAGTGGTAAAATTTTATTTGCCTGCAAATGACTGTTTCAGATGGTTTGGCAAAATGGAAGCATGTATATATACTGAGCGAAAAAGAGAACTGGAGCAGGAATGGCAAGATGTTTATAGCCA
Source organism: Carlito syrichta (assembly GCF_000164805.1). Lineage (NCBI taxonomy): Eukaryota > Metazoa > Chordata > Mammalia > Primates > Tarsiidae > Carlito > Carlito syrichta. The sequence goes on along the minus strand of NW_007255294.1, from coordinate 470,007 downwards.
GTAAACCTGGCTAGGGGGCAGAAAGAATCACGTCATCCTTTTAACGTGAAAAATAACTGGATTTTTTAAGAAGCTAGAAAAAGAACTGGGGTCCTAAAATCAGCCAGTCCTGACTCTAGCAATTCCCAACTGTGTGACCACGAACACATCATTTACCTTCTCTGGCTTCAACTCTTCAACTGTAAAATGAGGATAATGATGGAATCTTCCTCACAGGCTTGTTGGGGGCATTAATTGAGAAAAATATTTGTAAAATGCTTAACATGGTGCCTAGCACGTAATAGACACTCAATAAATAGTGTTTTTAAAATTAAAATGAGGAGGAGGAGGAAGGAAAAGAGAAAAAGGAGGAGGAAGAAGAAGAAGTAAAGGGGAAGAAGCAGAAGAGGGACAGAAAAGCGGGAGGGTAGAACTTGCTTCCTTTCCCCCTCTCCAGCTGGTGGCATTCCAGCACATCAATTCTTGTGACACAATTTGATCAGGAAGAGAACAAAAAGGAGAGGAGGATGTTGCCAGAGAGATGAGCAAGTTTCTTCTAGGCAGGACAATAACGATTGGGGAAAAGGTTTCATCTCAAAGTTCTCAGGGTAAATTGACTAAGTTATAAAGGCAAAGCACTTAGCAAAGCCTTAAACATGCTGCTCACTAACCCCCACAGACCTCCCAGCTCCAAGCTTTCCTGGGAAACACTAGAGGGCGGACTACCGTCAGCTACAGAACCACTGGCTGCTCAGCTTCCTTTCCCTGGACCTGGTGTCCCAAGGAAGGACATCAGTCATTACTCTCCTTCATCTTGAGACCACCAGTAAAACTTGGAGGAATCCCTCCTCCCACAGTAGAGGGCACCTGAATACACATGAAGTCTGCCCCTAACTTCAGAATGCAGAAATGCATGCACAAGGGGAACCCTCCCAATTGTTCCACCACAGATTTCTATTTTTAAGGATATTTTGTCAGCTATAATTCAACAGTGAGAGAGAGTTTGCTAGTTCAAGTCCCAAGTCCCTCACAGGAGCCAGGAACCCTAAATTGGGGCCCTACTCAGCCACCTTTGACTTGGAGATGAGAAGCCAGCCCTGAACCCCTGAATTTCATTTGCTGTCTTGGGACTAAGGCCCATCAGTTTGCCCCAGTCCTTGACCCTAGATAGACATCTCAGAAGACTCTCTCTAATGGAAGGGTCTTCATCTGCTCTTCAGAAATCATCAGATACCACATCCTACAGTTACATTTGGTTTTTTGTTCGTTTGTTTTTTCTCTCTTAATTTTTTTTGTTTTAAGGATGTGGGGTACAATTCAGGGTTAGGTATACAAATGTTCATTCTGCAGGTACCCTTGTTGATAAGGTGTGTCCCCCTTCCCCAGCAGATTCCCACTATTGCCAATTCCACCTCCCCCCCAACCCCCCGGAGCAGTTTCCTACTACTGCCAATCTTTTTCATATAGTATTATGATAATTGTTCAAGGTCTGCTTATGAGTGAGAACATGTGATACTCAGTTCTTTTTATTTGTATCTGTGCCAATATCTGCATCTGTATCTACAGTATCAGAAAAAAAAAAAAAAAAAATGCCTGGAGACAAGAAAAGATGCTGACCAGCCCGATTCTACCGACACTCAGAAACATCTGAGGTAGAAGTTCCCATTTACAATGATCTAGCTTACCTAATTTCAGAATTCTTGCTGTGAAACTAATGATAAAAGGCAACCCCATGTACAGTCTTTTGCTACTAGCTCACCCTCCTTGCTTCTTTACTCGAGTGGCTCATAGGGGTTATATTGGGGCTTGAGGGTGATGCACCCAGTTCAGCATGCTATTCAAATAGGAGCAGGACGGTAATAGGACCAGGGCCAGAGTTCAGGGCTCTGAGTCCCAAAGAGAGAGGGCTGGGAATACATTTTTGGTCATGCAGCCAAAGCCACCCCTCCCTAAAAGAACTCTAATATTATTTAAGCACAGGACAGAAACCCTTTAGTTTCTAAGAAGGTGGGGCTCTACCCCTGATCTGTGAGTGGGTGTATGATCCAGTTCTGGCCAGTAGGATGTAAGGAGAAGTATGCTGGGGAAAGAGGGTCTGTGGTAGTGGTTTCCTCCTTGGTAAGAGAGAGACAAGGAAGGAGAGGGTCTCTGCTCTAGATCACCCTGCTCCCACTTTGAACACAGCTGCCTGAGGCATGATGTTTGGAATGGCTGCCACCATTTTTTGACATGAGGAGACCTAGAGGATGGCAGTGACACCAGTTCAGAGCCTGACATCACTGAGCTCTAAATCAATATTAGCAGCTGCCCACCTCCAGACTTCTTCTCATGCAAGAAAAATGAAGCTCTGTTGTGTGAACCCCCTTTGGTCATGTATTATTCTTTGCTACTGAAAGCATCCCTAACTGACTCAAGAGATTTGTGTAACTCTGCCACATGTTTATTTTCCAATCTAAGCATTTTTAGCTGTGGTGTTGCTTGTCTATTTCAAAAATATTCAACCGGCATTGGAAAGAAAACAGTCCTGCTTTTGTGTACTCATTGAGTGCTTGTTGGAGGCAAAGCGTGTTCACAGCCTTGAGAAAGGCCAGTGAAAGGAGGCAGGAAGTAGAGGTGTGTTCTTTTATGAACATTCTCTTGTTGCCCATGTCAGGATGAAGCCACCCTCAGCTGCCCACAATGCACTGAAATGGATGGAGAAAGACATCAGGCTGTGCCAAGAGAAACACCGTGCAGGGAGCAGGCAGGGGACCCATCACGACCCACAAATCTGGGCATGGGGGGGAGGCAGAAACGCTGTTCCTGATCCCGGGGGGCTTGTGAGCCCACATCACAAAGGGGATGAGTAAAACCAGTAGGAACCACCTCACCGCAAAGGGCCCTCCATGAGGAAAGAAGGTTGAAAGGCACAAAGGAGTTGGGTTCAGTAAAGGATGAGACATCGCCCAACACCGACGCACCTGTGGTAGGGTGACCAACTGTCCCTGGTTATCTAGAATTGAGGGGTTTTCCAGATGTGGACTTTAAAGATGGAAATGTCTTGATTGTAGTGCCACCAGAAGAGGTTACATGAATACATGAGCTACACCTGAGATAGAGCCCCCACCTCCTCAAGCTGCGCACCCTCACCACGGTGGAAATAAGCAGCACAGCAAGGCTCGCCTGTGGTTTAGGGGACTCAGGTTGAGTTGTCTTCAATCACTCATGGGGTCTAAGTGAACAGAAGGTAATGGATGAATGAATGAATGACTCCAACTGGGTAGTTACTTAAGCCCTATGATAGTTTTGTTTCCAACACGATTATCTTCCATTGACTAAAGGTAATTTCCAACACTGTTGAATCCACCACCTCCCACTGCAATCCATGGGGCAAAGGAAACACATCTGAAGCCATGGACCCCCAAAAATCACATTCGTACCCATTTTATACTTGTACCTTCCTGCCCTGAAGGAACTTGTTTTCCATTTGAGGAGTTGACAAGAGCATAGAAAAGAGCATACAACCCAGAGGCTCGTACTCAGTGCCAAAGGAACCACAGGAAGTGCTATCGAGACATCTCATGGTGTCAAGACAGTGATAAACTTTTCTGTGGCTCAGGCTCTGGGGCCATGGTTTACACAGGTCATCTCATTGTATGCTCCCAATAGTCCTGAAAAGTGGGTACTCACACCATCCACATTTCACAGAGGGAACCCTAAGGCTTACAGGAAATAGGTAACCTACCCAAGGGCACACAGGTGACAAGTATTGGATCTTCCAGAGGCAGTCCCTTTAAATCCACACTGCTGCTTTTGTGCTCCAGAGGAAGAAGATCCAGGTGGGTCCTGACATTGCTTCTTAGGCATGTGACCAAGGACAGGAAGTTTCACTCTCTAAATCCCAGTGTCCTTATGTGAAAAATGGGACTAAAAACAGTACTAATCTCAGAAGGCTGTGTGGAAAGTTCCCAGTTCACAATAAGCTCTTCATGAATGCCAAAGTCAAGAAAGAAGAGGACTCCGAGTGCAGCCCAGAGCAGGCATGAGCAGTCCACGCCAAAGGGTGAGAAAAAGCTAACAGGCAGGGGCTGAAGGCTGAGAGGGTCGGTCTAGTGATTCTAGACCCTGGCTGCACATCAGAATCACCTGGAGAGTAACACCAGCTAAATCTGACTGAACACCTGAGTGTGGGACTCAGCCGTCAGTAGTTCTACAATTCCCCAGTGACTCCAATGTGTAGCCTGGGTGGAAAGTCACTGGCCTAACCATTTGCTGTAAGATATGTGGATCTTGGAGGATCATGGGCATCACCTGGGAGCTTGTTAAAAGGTACAGTCTCAGGCCCCACCCCAGATCTGCTGAATCGGAATCTGCATTTTTACAAGATCCCTGGGTGATTCATGTGTACACTGAAGTCTAAGCATCCCTGGGCTAGCCTTTGAGTCATACAGATGAAGAAAATAAGCAAAATGCCAGGCAGGCTTTGAACCTGACTAAAATCCAAAGTGCAAGCTGGAGGGGAAATGAGGAGTGGCTATTTTCAATGATCGCTCATGGATAACCTTATCTCCCAGCAAATGCAATGGGCAATGGCGGTAGGTCTCGGTGCGTTTAAACTTTAATGAATCTGTGATTGCAGACGTTCAGGAAGTCAGGGATTCTGCCAGCCGCCCAATGTTTGTTCACCTGCCACTGTATCAGCCAAAAGACTACATTATCTGGTGTCAACAAAGCACATGCCAGGTCCTGGCCTGGGAATAGCAGAAAGATGTCAACCTGTGGAGGCTCTAGAATCATTACAAGGAAATAGTTCTCATAGGGCCTTTACTCAACCAGAATGAGCAGATCTCCATCCGTGGGCAAACAGGGCCTACTAAGGCAGGCTCTGAGGAGAGCAGGTGGCAGCTGGCTCCCTGGCCAGAGCATGAGCTTGCCCTCTGTGGATAAAGTAAAAGCCTACATAATACTGAAAAAGGCATCCCACACTTTATGGAATCTTAGAGCAGCAAATCTCAAACTGAGTCAAGGTCAGCTGGAGGGCTTGCTAAAGCACAGATTGCTGGGCCCCACCTGCAGAGTTTTTGACTCTACAGGTTTGGAGATTCAATGGCAAGGCCTGTTATGGTCCATGGTCCATAGGTATTGCTTCATCTGAAGAACTGGCAACCTCTGTCACATTGTACCCCCAACATGGGGCTTTCTTGGTAGAAAAGAAAAAAAGGGGATCTGTAACTTCTAGAACCTGAAGAAATTATATAAACTAAATTCTTATCAGTAGTTACCATCTCTAATAATACCAATGGATTCACCATCATTTGATAAAAGTCAGTCAAAGATCAAATTCTACATCCTGTGTGAAAAGCACTCAAGAAAACAGTACAAACATGAAGTCTGTTTTAAAAAAAGCAATTCAGTCTGGTTCAATATCTACCATTATCTCAGAATAGCCAACTCTTTTGAGTTTGATAATCTAATCAAAGCAATGGATCCTTTCCCTGAAAAATGGACATTAATACAAACTTCTGTCTACAATTTCAGGGAGTACACAGAACCCTGAATCCTTTCCTTAAACCCATCTCAGAATTTCCTAGATAAAAGTAAAATAGAATTCTGCTGGTTTTGCTTTTCATTATTCATTCATGTTTCTGAGAGCACTACCCTTCTTTCTTTTAGGATCCATCCTCGTTCGCCCCTGGGCTCAAAGTTGGAGCATGTTACCTAGGGCTGCAAACAACCAGTGCACCTCATTCTCCTGACCACAGTGATTGGCTCAGGGATAGGCGCATGGCCCACTCAGGACCAATAAGAATCAACAAAAGTCAAAGGAAGGCCCTTTACTTTTTCTTACTGAAGCCAGCCAGGAAGACAGTAACCACAGTAACTAGAAGCTGACAACTGACATTTTGAAACCACAGAAGATTGTCTTTGTGAGAATAGATTCAATGCAAAGCCCAGAAATGAAGAGAGAAGCCAGATCCTGAACATAGCATTGAGACCTGGAGTGCAGTCAGATCTGCCTCTGGATGGTTTAGCAAATAAATCCTATGAACTTATACTCAAACCAACTTGAGTCACAACAGCAGAAAGCACCCAGATGGATACTCTTCATGAATTCATTGGATGTTTTGATGGTTCTTCATGCAGCTGCCAATTGAATAAATAATGTTACTATATAAATGTTATTTATGACCCGATGTTGGCATTCCACTTTCAGTAAATCCCTTCATTCCTACAGTTAATCCTCAGGCTCCTTTATAAATAAACCCCTTTCAATACAAGCGTTCTTCACTCACATGAATCAATAATGTTTATTATGCACCACTGGATTGAAAATCATGATATCCCACCCGATCACATTGCAATAAGTGAATCATGTAAACCTGATTAAAGCAGCCTAGCCTGAGGTTTATCTTTGGGAAACTACTTAACTACTTAACAAACTACTAACAATTCTGAAATCAAACAATTCAATGCCATAAATGTGATTAAAATGCAAATTTAATTAAGCGTATTCTTAGACCTCAAGGATACACGTCATTTTTTCAGATTACAAATTATTGATTTCTGGCAAGCAAGAGAAGGAAAAAGCTTGTGCCAGAAAGATCCCAGGATTAAGTGAATTCCCTATAGCTCTAGAGTTTGGTCTCTGCAGTCAGGCAGACCTGAGATAAAACGCAGGCTCTTCCACTTATTAACTCATGCCACCTCTGGGTCTCCATTTCTCATCCATAAAAATGGGTAAATTAACATCCTTCCTGTAAAGCTAATAAGAGAATGTGAGGGCTTATCCCTCCTCCTGGAGAAGTCTGACTCAGCTCTTCATCATTCACAAACACAACTCCCAAAGTACAAGGGTATCTAGTTATTGTTTTGAAAATCAATGAAGGGAAGGAATCAAACACGTCTCATGCTTACCCTGTACACACTGTAATTCAGAATAACTAAAAAGTTGAGGGAGAGTTTCCCTTTCAAGAAGAATTTCAGCTAATAAATGAAGAAGCAATGATGGAATTAGAACAGAACCAGTTTCCAACCCCTAATGAACTAGTAGATTTGGGCACTGAACATCAGTGGCTGCTCACATCCCCCAAATAGAGAGCATTAGACTCTGCATATGTGTGTGTGTGTGTGTGTATGTGTGTGTGTGTGTGTGTATGTGTGTGTGCGCGCGCGCGCGCGCGCGCACCTCCTGCTGGAAGAACACAGCCCAGAAAGTGGTCTTGCAAAAAACCATTGAGAGAATCTGGCCAAGCCTCTACCAAACCACCAATTTTCACCAGGCACCTGTAGTCCCAGCAACTTGGGAGGCAGAGGCAGGAGGATCACTTGAGCCCAGGAGTTTGAGTCCTGCTTGGGAAACATAGCCAGATCTTGTCTCTGAAAACAAAAAATTAAAACTCACTGATTGGCTGGGCACAATGGCTCAGCCTGTAATCCCAGCACTTTGGAAGGCCGAGGCTAGTGGATTGGCTGAGCCCGCGGGATGGAGACTAGCCCGGGAAACTTGGCAAGACCTTGTCTCTACAGTAAATCAAAAATTAGCCAGGCATGGTAGTGCGTGCCTGTAGTCCCGGCTACTTGGAAAGCTGAGGTGGAAGGATTACCTGAACCCAGCAGGTCGACGCTGGGGTGGCCGTGAGTGTGCCACTGCACTCCAGCCTGGGCGACAGAGTGAGACTCCAATTAAAAAAAAAAACAAAAAACCTCACCAATTTTCAAAAACTGCAGGGGACAAAGGCACTTGTTATATGTTGCCATGGAGATTCACTCAACAACCTCCAAATCATGGGGAATTATGTAGGTAAACAACCTAGTTTCTTCAACATATAATTGTTTTGAAAATAAGAGATTGAAGGGAAGCCTACTGATTAAAAGATACATATCAACTGGTTAGAATGCATAAACCTTATTTGGATCTTAATTAAAATGAACCAACTGTAAAATAAATTTGAACTGATCTGAGAACTATAAATGGTTGACTGTATATAATAAGGAATTTTAAATTTAAATGCAATAATGATATGTGATTATGGTTTTAAAGAGAAACATTTATCTTTTTAGATGCATATTGAATGTGTATGGATAAAATTAAATACTTTCTGGGGTTTGCTACAAAGTAATATGAGATGGCAGCATAGGGAGGACATTGATACTGACCGTCACTGAATATGGTCAGCATGTGGGTTCATAATATGATTCTCCAAATTGTGTATATGTTTCAAAATGTTCTGTAGATGCTTAAAACGCTGCATAACTAAAAGTGGAAAAGGCCCCCAAGCAGTGGTGATTATGAAGATTTGGGAACAGGATGGGGAGCTGGGTTGTGAAATCCAAGGGTATTCCAGTGCTCCCTACTGGATGTCCCTGCCTCCCTGCAGTTTCCTCCACACCCCTTCTGCCGCCTTTCCACGTTTGCCTTCCTTAAACTCACCTCCCAGTCTCCCTCTCCAGTCTAGTTACTCCACTCCTCCCCTCTGCTTCTCTACCCCATTCAGCAAAACAAGTTTTTCATGGAGCCCACCCATAGCCAGGATTCCAGCATGTCCTCATCCTGCCACAGTGTCAAAGGGCTGGCCCACAGTGAACATTCAGTCAGCAAGCAGCCACTCTTCTTTCAGATAGTAAAACCCATCTAGGTTTCATGGTCCAACGTGGAGCGCATGGGTTGAGGACGAATAGACCCTAAAATAAATAAAGGTAGAGTGTGAAACAACCCAGCTCTTTGTGGGTCTAGTTCTGTGGCTGCAGAATCCTTCAGGAGCTTTTGTAAAATAAATATTCCAATGCATGGACACACACGCGTGTGCACACCCTAATGATTCAGAATCACTGAAGTAGGGCAGGGTTACCCATATTGTCTCAAAGTCCCCCCAGATGATTCTGATTTAGCCAGCATCATGTAAGTCCAGTGCTTGGAAACCACCGATGGGGTCCATATAATTTAGCAACTCATATGAGAAGAGAGAGAAGGAGAGAGATGATCAGTTATCTATTACTCAGAATCTGCTAGGCACAGATCAAAATCAGGCCCCAGAAAAGCAGTTTGCGATGATTGATTTCCCACAACTGTGAAGCTCAGTATCTATGTGGGGTCTAGGACATAGTGACCCCCTTTTGTTGTAGTGTCCTCTGCCTGCTGGCCTATGGGGCAGGGCTAGAGGAGAGAGGATATCTTGTGCCCTCTCTTCTGCCTGTCAGTCCTCTAGGTCTCATACAGTAGGCAGCTCCTGCCAGAGCAAAACCCTGAGGGTTATGGGAACTAAACCCGGCTGGGCAGTAGGCTAGGTCTCTGTCTCCTCTCTCTCTCTCCCCTGACCCCTCTTCCCTGCCTCTGGCACACACATTTGCACCAAGTGCTGGAACTCAGAGGGGTGAAGTGCTGAGAGAGCGGGATGCCCCACCGATTATGCTGCCTTATGTCAAGGATTGGCAGACACAGGGGATGTTTCTCTCTTCCAAAATACTTTAAATTTATTCAAAATGAAGAATTGACCCTATCCCAGATTCTGTGGCAAAAAACCTCCCACAAAATATTGGAAACCATATTTAGCAAGTAGTGCTGGAAAAACTGGCTAGCCGCATGCGGAAGAATGAAGCTACCTATTACCATACACAAAAATCAACTCAGAATGGATCAAGAACTTGAATTTAAAACCTCAAACTATAAAAATCTTGGAAGAAAACATAAGGAATACCCTCTGGCTATCAGGGCAGGCAACAAATTCCTGATCAAGTCCTCAATGCAACAAAAGCTAAGATAGACAGGTGGGACTTTATCAAACTGAAAAGTTTTTGCACAGCAAAAAAACCATCAAGGAAGTAAAGAGACAACAACAAGAGAATGGAACAAAATACTTGAAAGCTGTATATTGGACAAAGGCCTAACATCCAAGATCTACAAGGAACTCAAACGAATTGAAAGGAAAAAAACAATAACCCCATTAAAAAGTGGGCAGAAGACATGAACAGACACTTCTCATACAAGCAGCCAACAAACACGTGAAATAAATGCTCAGCCTCACTAATCATCAGCAAAATGCAAATTGAAACTATAACACTGATATGGATGGCTATCATTAATACGGCTATAATTAATAAGTCAAAAAACATCAAGTGCTGGTGCAGCTGTGGAGAAAAGGGGTGGGAATATAAGCTAGTTCAAGCTCTTTGGAAAGCAGTGTGGCAATTCTTCAAAGAACTAAAAATCGAGTTTCCACACAATTCAGCAATCCCCATCATGGGAGTATGACCAGAGGAATATAAATCATTACAAAAAAGACACCTGTACATGCATGCTTATTGCAGAACTATTTACAATAACAAAAACATGGAATCAACCCGGATGTCCATCAAAAGTGGACTGGATAAAGAAAATGTGGTACATATATTTGATGCAATATTATGCAGCCATAAAGAAGAACAAAATCATGGCCTTCACAGCAACTTGGATGCAGCTAGAGACCATCATACTATGTGAGCTATCGCAGAAACAAAGACCTGAATACCACATGTTCTTACTCATAAGCGGGCCTTGACCACTAGTCACACTAGCACAGGGGTGAGATTGGCAGACACTGGACACCGCTAGAGGAAGGAGGGAGAGAGGAAGGAGGGATGCATGTGGCAATATACTGGGTACCTGGTCCACTATCAAAGAGAAAGGGCCAGTTAGAAGACCAAACCACCTGCATGCAACCTACTTATGTAGCAAACCCCCTCTTGTACCCCTCTTGAACCCCACAACTCTAAAATTTAAAAAAACCACCTCCCACAGATTGCCCTATACTTAACTTAAAGCTTCTGATCAACAGTTTTTTGACTTCATTGATGTTTAAAATGTAAAATGGTGGCCTTATAGTACCCAGTTCCTTAGGCCTCCCTAAATCGTCCTTCCTCAGTCCCTGTCTTTATTCCCACCTTTGCTTTTCTATGGCACTTCTCACTATCTAACATACTATGTATTTTACTCGTATTTGATTGTTCTCTCCCTCAAACATATGTTCTCCCAGGAGAACATAATCTTGGAAGGGCAATGATTTCTTTGTGCTGCATCCCCAGGGTGTGTTACAGTACCCAACACATGGAGGAGACTCCTTGATTCCTGGTTGAGTACTGGTCACTGTAGAGGGCTGTGAGGACAGAATGAGCTAACACAGGTCCCTCGGAAAGGGCCTGGCCCCAGAGTAGACTTCAGTAAAGATTCGCTTGTATTAATTTTATTTTATCCAATTTGCTTTCAGAGACTGGTCACTCCATGCACTGATCTCCAGAGACTTTGTTTTCAGCCCCACCTCACCCATTTTTCCGTGAAGCGTGCACTCTCTGGTTCCTAATGAAGGTTTGAAGAGTTCTCCTCTGAAGCAGCTCATATGCTTATTTCAAAGCCAGCCAGGCACTTTGTCCCCCAGATGTCACCCACCCATACCACACACCGACTGAGGCCTCACTGATTAGGCCTCCTGGGGCTTCCCATATTGGTACTCCCAAGACCTTTGGAGTTCCAGATGGGCCTTTTTTGTTGAGTAACTTAACCCTGCCCTCCATCTACTTCCCATCGTCTGATTCCTCTGCTCCCTTCCCAAGCAGGCCCTCTCTTCCATTCCCTTCTACAATCCTCCTTACAGAATGTCTGGTCCTCCCAGCTCTTTCCTCCAGCGGTGAGCCCCAAGCCACCAACATCAATTCCAGGATGGTTTCTCTCCTGTCTTCAAATAGGGGGTCAGGGCAGGATCCACCTACTACTCCTTTTTTCTGGTGAAGGCACTAGCAATCACCTCCCCCTTTGCTGGGTTTCATGGCTTTCAGCTCTGTATGGTACCACCCAGGAAGTACTGTAATTAACTGTAAGCTTCTGGGGGCCCAGACTGTGGTTCGGCCTTCTTGGTGGTCCACAGTAGACACACAACAATTGCATGTTGAATAAGTGAGTGGACACTCACTGAACAGATGGGATAGCATTCAATGCTTTATCCAGAGCTCACACTGAGCCATCCTCTGCTATACATTTTGTGGCACTCAACTGGTGCCACCAGCGGCTTCCCTTGTTCCTAGCCTCCAATTTGGGCCGCAAAAAGTCTTGCAATTTTGCTAACAGAGAGAGCCTGGAGGGATGAGACATGTTCACAGATTTCTCTTCAAACAATATATGGCCGCCTCAAAGAGAACAATACTAGGGCACGTTGATGCTGAGCATTTCTTCCGTTGTGGGCAAGTGTTAGTGCTTCAGATCTAATAGTTCTAATAACAGTAATGTAGGAAAACCAAAAATGATTGCCATGTGGAGAGAGAAACAACCACAAAGCCCCAAGAGAGAGAACGGAAGCAAGAAAATCTTGCTTAAAAAGACAGATAACAAACCTAGTGGGGGAGGTGGAGGAGGGAGGACAGAAATCACAGTAACTCTGGGTTTTCTCAAAAAATTGATGTAGCAATTAAAACAAGTAAGAATGGGTTGAAATAACACCGTTGACAGCCAGAGCTAAAGTAGAAATAAGGTGGGGGTAAGAGGGAGATGAAAAAGGAAAAGAAACCATCTGAGACTCAAAAGACAAAAGAATGTGTTTGACCCAAAAGAAGAGCTCAACAGATATTTCCTGATCACTTGCGAGGATTCTGAATTTGGCAAGATGGGGGCAAGGAGGGGGCATATTTCCAGGCCATACCCAGCCATCTAAAAGGCCTGGCAGGGAGTTGCCCAGGAGGATTCTGATCAGAGCCTGTTACCTGTAGATCAAGCATGATGGGTCTTCTGAGCGGATTGCCAGCGTCCTCCTGGATTCTGGCAACAAAACTATCACAGGGCTGTTCTCATCCCTGCCCCTTGACAGGACATTCCTCCACCTCACAATCACCTGCTGGGAAACTGCCTGTGTCTAACCCCATTCTTTTCTTCTGAATCCGAGGATCTTGCCATTCTTTCCCGGTCCTCGGCTCACTGTCCTCCATATTGGATTATAGGATAACAGAATGTCAAGGTTGGGTGGGGGACACCGGTCCTTAAAAAGTCATCTGCATTTGGACATACAGATCCCCTCGGAAATCTTGCTAACATGCAGATTCTGAGTCACAGGTTTGGAGTGGGACCTAAGAGTCTTTTTCTCCCTCAGGTTCCCAGGTGATGCTCGTGTTGCTGCCCACTAGATTACACTTACAGAGTAAGCCCTGGACCTAGCTGTCTGATATGGTAGAATAGCCAAATTAAATACAATTTTAAACTCAGTTCTCAGTCACACTTCAAGTGCCCAATGGCTGCATGTTGAACAGAACATTCTCGTCATCCCAGAAAGTACTACTGAGCAGCACTGATGGAACAATGGCCTCCTGCAATAGACTGAATGTTGATGTCTTCCCCAAAACGTGTATGTTGAATCCCAATCCCCAATGTGATGGAATTAAAAGGTGGAGACATTGGGAGGTAATTAGGTCATGAGGACGGAACCCTCATGAATGAGATGAATGCTCTTATTAAAAAGGCTCCAGAAAGTTCTGTTGCCTTCTTTCACCATGTGAGAACACAGCAAAATGTTGTCAGTCTGCAACTGGGAAGAGGGCCTTCACCAGAACCGTCCATGAACTTGGACTTGCAACCTCCAGAACCCTAAGAAATAAATAAAGTACAAAAATGTTCATTGCAAATTTATTCACAATAGCCAAATTCTAGAAACAACTCAAAGGTCCACCATCAGGAGATTGGATAAACAGACTTGGATATATTCATACCATGGAATACTACTCAGCAGTGAAAAAGAACAAACTACTGGATATGTAATAAGATAAGTGGATCTCACAGGCTTTTTGTTGAGCAAAAGAAAAAGACACAAAGGAACACATACTGAATCATTCCATTTATAGGAAGCTTAAGAACAGGCAAAAGTAATCTATGGGAATAGAAGTCAGAAAGGTGGTTACCTTTGAACTGAGAGGATTGCTTGGAAAGGAGCATGAGAGAACATTCTCACATCATTGTCTCAACATGTTCTGTTTCTTGGTGTATGCACATTTGAGAATTTATCAAGTTTAAGATTTATAAATTTTATAAATGTGTATGTAACTAATACCTCAATTTAAAAAGCACAAATTAATATATATGCACATATACAAATCATACATATACATATCATAGTTTCCTAGTCAAACTCAAGAAATTATTCTTTCGGCTATTTTCTTTTACTTTGTTATAAGTTTATTTCTAAGAGACGGGGGTCTCAATATGTTGCCCAGGCTGGACTCGGAAGCCTACGCTCAAGTGATCCTCCCTCCCCAGCCTCCCAAGCAGTAGGACTATTAGGCACTCAGCCTGATAAAGTTTTGGTTTTTGTTTTCTTCAAAATAAATCTCCTTTCCTTCTCTTTAAATTTTAATTTTTGGTCAGGCGCCAAAAATAGGCTCAAGCCTATAATCCCAGCACTTTGGGAGACCAAAGCAAGAGGATTACCTGAGCCTAGGAGTTTGAGACCAGCCTGGGCAACTTGGTGAGACTTTGTCTCTACAATAAATCAAACAAAATTTTTTTTTACTTTATTAATGTATATCTATTAATTGCAAAAATGTATTTTAAGATTTTTTGCATTTTCTAAATGGCAGACTCACCAGGGATTGTGTATTTCTACTCTCAAAAACACAAGGGAACAAGCCTTTTCTACTAGATACAGGGAGGAGGTAAAGACCTCCTCCCTCCGAGGTCTTTCTGACTCTTCAAGATCCACCAGGAGTAGGAAGGACTCTTTTTGCTCTCAGACCTCCATACTGGTTCAGACTTCCATGGCTTCATGGTTGCTGAGTGTGCCTGAAATAATCTTCCTTCCTCCTTCATTTGTCTAACTTCTATACATCCTTCAAAACCCAGATGTCCTTCTGAATATTCTCCTCTTACCCTTTATCTGCCTTTCATGGCGTCTGTGACAGCATTCTCCCATGGAACTCTAATGGTTTTTACATCTGTGAATTTCTCCAGCTCGGGGACATGTCTGCATGGGTCTCCCATCCCCTTCCCTACACTGTCGAGCCAACAACAGGGGCTCATTTTGTTAGGAGAGGATCCTAAGATGGATGGATAATCCTTAAATTCTGTTGCAGCACAGCTGTTTTATAGGGTTTTCATAAATAAAAAAATCTCCAACATTACAAAAACTAATCTAGATATTGAGGAAATGAAGTGTTCATAAAAATAGAAGCATTGTGAACGCAACTGTGTAAACGGGAAGCCTCTCCTTTCTGGGGGAAGCTAATTGCCCCCAATGGGCTGGTGGCAAATAAAGGGTAATGAAGGACGCCAGAATTATTTATAAAGACTTGGCTCCTGTGGCTTTGATAAATTTATCATGAAATGCCCCACAGAGCCTCAGCCCTGGAGGAAGCTTATTGCATCTATGATCACAACTTGAGATGCGTTTAAGGTTCTGCCTGGAGCTGGTTTTCAGAAACATCAAATGCCTGAATTTTGTGGGGGGGTTTAAATAAGAAAAATCATAA
The DNA here is from genome assembly GCF_000164805.1 of Carlito syrichta. NCBI lineage: Eukaryota > Metazoa > Chordata > Mammalia > Primates > Tarsiidae > Carlito > Carlito syrichta. The sequence continues at coordinate 454,578 of NW_007255294.1, read as the reverse complement.
AATCTTTGAAACATAAAGAACTGACTATTTAAAAATATATCTTATCAGGGACTGCAAGTCTTTGAAGTTTCTGTCCTAAACGGCCATTCACTTTTCCTCCCTACTCCTCAGTATGTTAGAAAGACACAGGAAGACCTGCTTTTGTGGATTTAAATACAAGCTTCCAATCTAGGGTGAAACCGGGTGGGCCCTGGTGATTCCTGGGAGTAAACAGATAAAATATCAGGGAAGGCCGGGCTAGGTGGCTCAGCCTATAATCCCGCGCCTTTGGGAGGCTGAGGTGAGTGGATTCTGAGCCCGCGGGTTTGAGACCCGCTGGGCAATGAGACCTCATCTCTACAATCAATCAAAAAATCAGCCGGGCGTGGTAGCGCGTGCCTGTAATTCCGGCTACTCGGAAGGCTGAGGCGGAAGGATCACCGGAGCTCAGCAGGCGAGGCTGCAGTGGCCGGGAGCGGCCACTGCACTCCAGTCTGGGCGACCGAGTGAGACTCCAACTCAAAAAAACAAACAAACAAAAAAAAAATCAGGGAAGAAAGCTCAGTTCACCCAAGACTCATGCTCCCACAGAGCCCTCCAACCCTTCCACCTGACTCCAGCCCTCTGGGACTTTCCTTAAATGTATTAGGTATTTCTCTAAGTTGAGATAGAGATACCCAACAATTTCACTTCAAGACATCTGTCCAAAGAAAGATAACACAAGTCCACACAAAACTTGTACATGAATGTTCATAGCAGCATTGTTTGTAATAGTCCCCAAATAGAAATGCTCAAATATCTATCAACTGATGAATGAATAAATAAAATGTGGTCTATCTATACAACAAAATATGATTCAGTAATAAAAAGGATCAAAGTGCTTATACACATGGATGAACCTTGAAAACACGCTAAAGGAAAGAAGTTGGTCAGAAAAGAATATATATCGTATAATTCCATTTTTATAAAATGTCCAGAATAGGCAAATCTATAAAGAATAGGCAAATCTATAGAGACAGAAAGTAGATTAGTTTAGTGAGTACCCAAGGATTGGGGAACTTGGGGGATTGTCGTGCTGGACTCCCAAAGACCCTGTGTCCAAGAAGCCGAAGAAATGACCTGGAGACAACAGGCAAGATATGGGCTTTATTTGGGAACTCATAGGGAAGATGGTCCAGGAGTGGCCAGCTGGACAGGAAAAAGAAAACCACTCTCAGTTGTAAGAGGCACCTAGGGTATACAGCATTTTACACAGGGAAGAGTGTGGGATTATGCATGAAAAGGAGAGGGTTTCTGGTGTGCAGGCGCAGTATGAGAAGGTGCTTATACATACGTCACATGAACACAAAATGGCTGTGAGTTCTCTCTAGGAATGGGATTTTGCAGCATTATAATGACCCAAAGGTGAACTAGAGGTAACCAAAAGTTAAGGGCATTGATCTAGGCGTGCTCCATCTGATCTGAACCAGCCCAGGGGGGCAGCTACTTCAAGGAAGAGTGCCCAAGAACATACACTACACACAGTAGCAAGATGCAGTCAGCAGGTGCGGAAAATGCTTCCCCCATGGCCTCAGCATGACCTGCCTGCCCACGCACGGAGCCCAGGGGGAAGTGGGACATCCTGGGTTGGCCACTTCTAGAACCCCTCCCCAGGATCCAACTCCCTGTTTGGGGCCATATCCAGGGTGTGCTCCTATTGTCACTGAGTGTGTGTCACCCCACAGGGATGGAAATGGGAAGTGACTGCTACTGGTTAAGGAGGTTTTTTTTTTTTGAGACGTGAAGAAAAGATTTTAAAATTAATTGTGGTGGTGGTTGCACCACTCTATGACTACATTAAAAGCCACTGAATTGTATGATATCTAAAATATATATTGTCTAAGTTATAATTGAGAGAGAGAGAGAAGCAGGGTACTCTCCAGTCTTTGAGCCAAGCAGACCTGTGTTGAAAACCAGCTCCATTTACTGACGCTAAGGCTTTGGGCAGTTATCTAATCTCTCTAAGTCTCAGCGTTCTCATCTATGAAATGGGGGTATGCATACTGACTCTACAGGTTTATTGTAAGGATTGAATAAGATCATGTGCATGAACTGCTTAATAAGTGTATCAGAACACAGGACAGGCCCTCAGGAAGTGGATGCAGATGTTGATAGTAGTAATAAAGGATATGTCTTGCACAGCTTCAGAGGTCTTTCCATGCTCTCATTCATTTAACAAGTACATACCGAGGACCCACCCTGTGTCTGACAACATTCAAAGCCTTGGGATCTGGCAGTGAACATGTCCGACAAAGTCCTGCTCATGTGGGTCTCACACTCTAATGGGGGAAGGAAGAATCAGCAGATGGGCAAACATGGCAAATATCAGACAGGTGAGACAGTGGCCACCAGGCCTCCTCCTCAAAGCATCTCACTCTCATTTTGTGCACATTTGGCTTTTAAAGAAGGTTTTGTTTGAACCCACCATCCTCAAGGCTTAAATAATGTGTTTCAAAACCTCTGCCCACTCTATGCCCAAGACATTCCAGGCCCCATGCTGGGACAAATGTGGCGTCTCGGGCATAACAGTTCTTTCCTAAGTGATCCTGATGACGTGACTCCAAACAGGCCTCTCTCTCAAACCCTGCAAAACTGAATTTCTCATCACTTTCAGTGAAAATTATGCTTCCTTGCAAACATAGTTCCAACGAGTGATCAAGATTCATGCTGCTAATAGGGCCTCAAGTCTTCCTGATTTGGTTTGAATCTTTCAAAAATGCCTTGATTAAATTTGGATCTCCCAAAAACGTCCGTGACTTTGATTCAGAAAGTGTGAATTCTCGGCAAGTTTCACCAAGTGTAGGACGTTTCTTTTCGTCACGCGTTCACTCTCTTCAGTGACTAAGGCCTGCGTCTTACACAAATGGGTACATTTTTAGCCTGATGGCTGAGGAGAGACACTTGCCAGAATTAGACCCCCTGCTTCCCTTTGTCTGGCAGGCTCACTGTGCCTTGTAGGTAACGTCACGCCCAGATCCCCTCAGCTTGCTGAAAGTGTCTTCAGAGACCAGGCGGTGTGGTCTAGGCTGGTTCTGCAGATGCTTGGTTAGGAAGACGCAGGGACATGATGGCCACATCTGCCAGAAGGGGTGTTTGGCTGCGAGAAAGCACTTCTCAGTTTCCAAAAGTCCCTGCAGCCTCCTCTCTGTTCTCATCTCAGTCCTGATCACACAGCAGATGGGTGGGCTGGGATTCTCTGATGTGATGCACTTGGCATTGGCTCACAAAACAGACACGATAACAGTCCCCTCGGGGAAGGAGCACAAAGAGCTGATGGCTGTGTTTTCTGACAGATGACAGGGGAGGAAGATCTGACTGGGCCAGGTACACCTGTCTTTTAATCGTCTGCCAACTGTAACAGCAAACACTCCCATGGCAACAGAAACAAAGGATTGGGACAGGTATAAGCATGGAGCTGCAGGGAGATTTGCATAAGACTCTCCGTGCATTGCAGGAGAATGCCTGGATGCATTTGCTGCATTTTCTCTTGCATCCGAGTTCTTCCGCAGCTCCAACAGCAAAGACCTCCTGGAGAGAAGTGTTGAACCGGCAAAAATGGGAGAAGAAAGTTGAAAGCCTGGCTTGCCTTTTGACTTTTTGAAAGTCAACTTTGAGTTGAAAGACCCCAAAGGACTCAGGGCATGAAATTTACAAGGGATCTAGAAACTCCAAAGACCTGTGAAACTTCAAGACCTGAAGTCTAGTATTCCCTGCTCCCCAGGAGAAGGAGTTTCCCAGGACAGAGACAGGGAGAGCCTTTAGAATGTCGAGGGGCAGCAAGCACACGCTGGGAGTTCCCCCTGAAAACCGCCCTGCTCACTGACAATCCTGCCCCTATCTTCCCCAGACGTAACTTGTGGGGAGTGAAGAATACAACAGAGACCTCAGACAAGTGGGAGGTCCTAGGGGGGAGAATCCCATGTCTAGAGTTGCCAGATAAAATGCTATATTTGGAACATACTTATACTAAAAAATTGCCCATTGTTTACCTGAAACTCAAATTTAACTGGGTGGCCTGTGTTTTTATTTGCTAAATAAAACACAGCCCTACTTCACCTCCCACCTAGGGGAAACCTAGAGAGCCTTCTCACCTAAGCACACTGAGGAAGGCCAAGACAAGGACAGGTTGCTAGGCAGAGGGACCTGGTAGAGACCTGGTGGGGCGTGGCCTGAGGCAGGAGAAGGCAAATGCCTCAGCTTCCAGGTGAGGGCTTAGAGGTCAGAAGGAGGAGGACACAGCCACCACATGCAGGGAGCACTCCCTGAGGATCACGGTGGTGTCATCCTGGTAGGGAATAACAGGGTCATGCAGACCAGATTGCACACGTGAACGCACATAAGCCATGTGCCGCTGCACAAAAACAATGAGAGCCTACCCTTGTGAGCGCTTTCTATATTCCATGAACTTATTGAGCTTTCTGTTTAATACTTTATATATATTTTTTCAAGTCACCCAAGAGATGCCAAAAATGACTGTTAGGGATGTTTTGTTTTGTTTTTGAGTTGGAGTCTCACTCTGTCACCTAGGCTGGAGTGCAGTGTCATACTCACGGCCACCACAGCCTCAACCTGCTGGGCTCAGGCAATCCTTCTGCCTCAGACTTCCAAGTAGCTGGAAGTATAGGCAGGTGCCACCATGCCTGGATAATTTTTTAATTGACTGTAGAGACGAGGTCTTACAAAATTGCCCAGGCTGGTCTCGAACCTCTGGGCTTAGGTCATCCTCTCACCTCTGCTTCCCAAAGTGCTGAGATTATAGGCATGAGCCACCATGCCCAGCCTAGGTTTAATATTTTTTTAATGCATTCTCTTTTCTTTTGTCAGCTTCTCTAATCCTTCCAACAACCCTATGGGGTAGGTCTTTTTAATCACCAATTTTCTAATGAGTTGGAACAAAGATTTTTTATTTTTTATTTTTTGAGTTGGAGTCTCACTCGGTCACCCAGACTGGAAGGCAGTGACTGCTCCCAGCCACCGCAGCCTCACCTGCTGGACTCCGGCGATCCTTCCGCCTCAGCCTTCCGAGTAGCCAGAATTACAGGCATGCGCTACCACGCCCAGCTGATTTTTTTATTTATTGTAGAGATGAGGTCTCTCTGCCCAGGCGGGTCTCGAACCTGCGGGGAACAAAGATTTTTTAAAAGTGAGGTAAGTGTCCCAGACACCCAGATGGCAGGTGGCAGAACCAGGGTGTGAGCCCAGCAGTTTGGCTATTGAATATGTATTCTTAATCTCCATACTCTACAACCCATATCATTTGGGGTTGGATGCGACTGCAAGTAATAGAAAACCCCATTTAGCAGTGACTGAAACACAGAGTTTTATTTTATTGTGTGAAAAGCAAAAACAAACTCTAGAGGTGGACAGGCCAGGACAGGTGTTGCAGCTTCACAGAGTTCTTCCAGAATTCCTCCTGCCTTTACTAGGTGCCTTTCAAAGTTGTGGTCCAAGAGGGCTGCTGAAGACTTAGCCATCATGTTTGTGTTCCAAGCAGCAGGAAGGAGGAAAACGAGTGGTTCCCTCCCTTCAACACTTTCTTAGGAAGTCACGTAGACTACCTTTCAGGCACACAGCCTCATTTGCTTCAAGAGAAGCTAGAGCAAGTAATTACTTGGCTGGTTGGCAATGTGCCCAGCAACAATTAGGGGAGATAAAAAGGAGAGAATGACTATTGAGAATTGACAGCAGTCTCTGTTGCACTGCCTCTGAAATGCTCAAGTCCCTGGAACAGTAAGCTTCTAGTAGATTTTGCTGCTGCCCAAATCTCTCCCCTAAGCTCATGGTCACTGTAGCCAACAAGGTAGCAAGTGTGACTTCTCAAGGTATCCACAAAGAGCTAAAGAGCCTGGTGGTTGAAGTACAGAAAAGCTCCCAGGGAACCTCCTCCCAGTCCCCCCACCTCCACTAGGAAGTGACTACTACCCTGGTTTCTATTATTCTATTTTATTTTATTTTTTGATCATAGAGACAGGGGTCTCATTATGTGACCCAGGCTGGTCTTGAACTCCTGGTCTTAAGGGATCCTTTCTGCTTTGGCCTACCAATGTGCTGGGATCACAGGCGTGAGCCACCATGCCCGGCCAACTGTTCTGAAGGATAGATTTGCATTTTCTAGTACTTCATAGAAAAGGAAGCATAGGGAATACATTCCTTCGCATCTGGGTTCTCTCACTCAGCATTGCGTGTATGAGATTCACCCCTGTTGTGTGCGTCAGCGGTTCATGTCTTCTCACTGCTGCCTGGTGCTCCGTGACAGGAATATACCACAACGTGTTCATCCATTCATCTGTTGAGGGACACTTGGTTTGCTTCCAGTTTTGAGCGCCTATGAATAAAGGTTTTATGAATATTCTTGCACAAGTTGTGGACATTGCTTTTCACAGCTCTTAGGAGTAGAATGTTAAATGCCTAGGAGTAGAATTACAGGACAGAGAGAACTGATTTATGGGGCAGGTAGACACTATCTGTTAACGGAACTGCCAAACAATTTTCTGAAGTGGCTGCAGCATTTAACACTCCCCCAGGCAATCTATGAACTCCACATGGTGAGTTCTAGGGAGGAACCCCCAGGGTAGTGCCTTGTCCTCATCTGGACCTCGAAGGTCCGGTCCTGGCAAGGTCAGCACGTGGAACTCCAGCCTGGGAGGTTGTGGCAGGGCTCTCTTGCAGGGCAACCACAGAGATGCTCGGGCTGAGGGGATTCCAGAACAGGAGGCCACTTCATCAGGCCCTGTGATGTGGGCGGCACTGGGCAAAGACATTCTCAGGACCATGGACATGGCGAGCCCAGCACAGGAGGTGTTCGGGAGACTCCTGTCATCTTTCATGTCAGCTCGGGCCTGCCAGGATGCAGGGATACACCAGGATGTGTGAAGGGGGATTAGGAGATGCATTTCAGACACTCAGGATGGGCACCAAAGGGAAGTAATGGCCCCAGAAGAGAGCCAGCAATGTCCCCCTCACGAATCCCCACACACTCTAAGAAAACAGGCTGCAGGGACCCTTCTCATCTGGAGTAGAAGTGATTTGCAGGCACAGTGAAAGCTGTTTCTCCTGATGCAAGATGTTAATGTCTTGTGGCAGACTCTTTGAACAGAGTTTTAGGTCCACAGGTCATGAACTCTAGAAAGTTGACAAGGCTATGGGGTGGCCTGATGAAGAAGCATCTCCTTTTGTATTTCTTCTGATTTTACTTACTGTCTTCTCTTTTCCTCAGGAACACTTAGTCTCAGCCACTGGTTGTGGCTAGTGACAGCAATGTAGGAGGGGATCGTAACACCCATTGGTGTTGAAGGGTGTATAGCCAAGTAGTTAGGAGAGAGGAGCTCTGAAGCAGCCTGCCTGGGTTCAAATCCCAACTCTGCCTTATATTAGCTATGTAACACGGGACAAGTTATTGAACAGAGCTCTCTTATGCCTTAGTTTCCCCACCTGGAAAATGAAAATGATAATAAGATGTGCTCACAAGATTTTCTGAGGAGTAAATGAGTTAGTATTATGCAAAGGTCTCAGAACAGGCCTAAAACATAATAATCCCTCAGTAGTGCTGCAGTGACACAATTAGTTCTGACCCTGGAACGTTATCAATGACACAACTACACTGTATAGGGGAAAAAATCCAGTCCCTTACTCAAGTCCTGGAGTCACTGAGTGGCAAAGCAGTAATTTCCAGGTTATTGGGTGGCTCCATTTCTCATATCCCACTACTTTTATTTTATTTTTTTTGAGTTGGAGTCCCACTCTGTCGCCCAGACTGGAGGACAGTGGAACGCTCCCGGCCACCGCAGCCTCTACCTGCTGGGCTCCAGCGATCCTTCCACCTCAGCCTTCCTAGTAGCCAGAACTACAGGCGCGCGCTACCACACCTGGCTAATTTTTGATTTATTGAAGAGATGAGGTCTCGCCAAGTTGCCTGGGCAGGTCTTGAACCCGTGGGCTCAGGCAATCCACTCGCCTCGGCCTCCCAAAGTGCTGGGATTACAGACTGAGCTACCAAGCCCGGCCATCCCTACTTTGTTTTGTTTGTTTTGTTTTGTTTTGTTTCGTTTTTTTGAGTTGGAGTCTCACTCTTGCCCAGACTGGAGTGCAGTGGCCACTCCCGGCCACCGCAGCCTCGACTTGCTGGCTCCAGCGATCCTTCAGCCTCAGACTTCCAAGTAGCTGGAACTACAGGCGCGCACTACCACACCCGGCTAATTTTTTTGATTTTATTGTAGAGATGAGGTCTCGCCAAGTTGCCCGGGCGGGTCTCGAACCCGCGGGCTCAGGCAATCCACTCACCTCAGCCTCCCAAGGCGCGGGATTACAGGCTGAGCCACCAAGCCCGGCCGTCCCTACTTTTATTGACACCAAGTGCAAGGTCCAGGCTGAATGGATGCCTGAGGGCCTTGGGAATGTGGCACCACTGCCACCTGGTGGTGATACTGCCATATGGCCTGTGGCTGGGGCTCCCACTGAAGTCAACGGGGACAGTGATGAAGGCAGTGTGCTCAGACCCCAGGACCACCACTGGGCAACCTGACTAGGGGGATATGACAGGTTCCCAAAGCCTCTCTGGAAACCTTGTCTCCAGAGAGCTCAAATCCCCACAATCAGAGTCTGTCCTTCAAGGAGAGGCACTTTGAGATCAGTGTTCGCCAAGGCTTGTGCATGTTCCTATCACATCAGTGTGTTTGCTGTTTACCAGATCAACCGGCTCTTGAACAGGAGAAAGGTCAAGGGAAGTGGACATGGGCAGGTCAGTTCTGATGAAGAAGATGCAATTCAGCAGGACTCAAAGTTTGGGGACTCACCCAGGGAGGTCAGCTTTAAGGTGGGGGCGTTGAAATGAGAGCCCCCTTAATAATTTTGTCTTTCTCTGCCAACTCCCCCACTTAGGTGGGAGAATATGGGTAAAAGTCCTTCATGAGAAATACAAAGCCCTCTGTGCTTTGGGTCCTGCTGACGTGTCCAGCTTCATGTCTCCCTTGCCCCACCTCACACCCCACTTCAGGTATATAGTGATGACTTGGACTGCTTCTCACAAATCTGTTTTCTGGGAAAGGCCCTTCATCCCCTACCACTAAGACTCCTATGGTACCTACTTCAAGAGAACCTCACATGTCATATCCTGTGCGACTGGCATCCCTGGGAATTAACCCCATAGATTACAACAAGAAATGGTGCCTTAGGGGCTTGTGCAACTTGGAAAAACGCCTACCACCACCTCCCACACGAGTAGATGAGTGAATCTGGCCTCCAGACCATAGTTGACTGATCTGGTTGTGGGCTCCAAAATTAAGTGCAGCTAATCAGAGAGCTCCCAGCCTCACAATATGAAATGGATATAAGAGATTCCAAGCTCAGATTGGCTGGGATCTCAAACAAAGTTAGCATTGGTGGCAGCCCTGAACTATGTGCTGCAGATACCCTGGTCAGATGGCTTTATCATGGTGGGTGCATCCATCCCTGAGACGCTGTGTTGGCTGCTAACATGTCACAGCTGCCCCTTCTCTGGAAAATCCCTACCTTGGCCACCAGACAACAGCCACATATGTATAAAAGGCCAGCCTTCAAGGCACAACTCTGCAATGCATTTATATCCTAAAAGCCACTCCACAAATCCAGAGTCAGACCACATCCTTGCTCTACCCTGGTCCTTCCCTATTCTGCTTCTTCTTGCTACTACAGACTTTACCTGAAAGCACTGACCCAAGAGATGACCCAAATCCCTGTCTCAGGCTCTGCCTCTTGGGAACCCACCCAAGGCACATCTTAACAATGTTGATTCTTCCAATCCATGAGCATGGAATATTTTTCCATTTGTTTGTGTCATCTTTTATTTCTTTGAGTTTTATAGTTTTTGTTGTAAAGTTTTGTGCTTGTAGTTTTGTTGTAAAGTTTTGTGTTTTGTAGTTTTTGTTGTAGAGGCCTTTCGTGTCTCTGATTAGGAAAATGCTAAGGTATTTCATTTTTGTGTGTGTGGCTATTGTGAATGGTATTGTGCTTTTTATTTGGGTTTCTGTTGGTTTATTGTTGATGTACAGAAATTTGACTGTGACTGTCTTTTGCGAATTTATTTTATACTCTGAGACTTTGCCAAAGTCCTTTATCGGTGCAAGGAGGTTTTTGACAGATTATCTTGGGTTTTCAAGATATAGCATCATGTCATCTGCAAAGAGGGATAACTTGACTTCCTCTTTTCCTATTTGGATACCCCTGATCTCCTTCTCTTGTCTAACTGCTCTAGCTAAGACTTCCAAAACTATGTTGAAAAGGAGGGGTGAGAGTGGGCATCCTTGTCTTGTTTCAGTTTTCAGGGGAAATGGTTCCAATTTCTGTCTGTTTAGCAGTATGCTAGAGACATCTCTTTGAAATACAAAACTCAGATCTCTCCTTCCCAACCCAGTGAGCACCTGGCTCTAACGTACACTGCCTCCTCTTGTAGGAGAGACAAAATTAACAAACTCAGTCTCTGCTCCTCCCCGGCTTGTTCCCTATCACTACTCCTTCCTTCTCCCTTTAAAATGCCCAGGCAACTCTGCGTAAATTGAAATTGAGTTCAGTTTGAGACAGAGCAGGGAACCCCCTTTTTAGGGGCCTGTGGATCCCAAGCATGGAAATAAAGTTAAATCCTAAAGTTTCTTCAAGGGAAATTCCAGGCACCTAGTTAGCTCCAAATTAAATAAATAACTTGCTAAACAAAACTGTAATAATAACCTAAAACAATGGCCAAGGAGTTAAAGTTCCAAAGATATCTGTTTTCCCTATAGAAACTAAAGACAACATCTTAACACATGTCCCTGAGTTGTCTTTCAGAGTCTTGGACCCCCACAGAATGGATCTGCCAGTGCAGACCTCAGATAAGAGGGAAATGAAGACTGAACTTGAATTATCTTCCTTTCTTCTAAGTTTCTTAGAAAGTCACTCCCTCTAGCCAGTTAACCTTTTTCTACTGACCCCAAATTTTTAAACATAATTTCTCTTCCTTAGACAATTGCAGATCAGAAGATCTTCTAATCTACCTACAACCTGTAAGCCCCTGCTTCAAGATATCCCACCCTTTTAAGCTTAAACAAATGTGTAACCTCCATGTATTAATGACTTTTCCCATAGTTTCTGCTTTCCTGAAATTTATCCCACCTTCAAAAATCCTTGCCTGCAAGCCATCAGGGAGGCCAGGATTTGAACATTTAGCTGCCTGTTCCTCCCTGCTTAGTGCCCTGCCATAAAAGCCTTTCTTTCCATCACTGCATACCATAGTGTAGACATCTGGTTTTACTGTACTAGGCAAGCAGACCCAGTTCTATAACAAGTTCACTTGGACTCTTTTCCCCACTGCAATGGTTATTACTGAATAAAGCCTATCCTTACTCTTCTAGCTAGTGGCCTGCCTTATCTTTGACAAGAGAAATAACAACTATGCAATGAGGAGGAAAGGTGGGAAATGGGGACCGACACTGCCAGCGCCCAAGTACCCGCTTCCAAGTCACTCCTCCATGCCTGCGTCTTGGCCCCATAAGACACCTTGTGACCATATAATAAATTTCCACTTCTTGCTTAAGCAAACTCATGTCAGTTTCTATTACTTACAACTAATTCAGCATTTCCGCCTCCTGGTGTGTCCTTCTCCTCCCTGTTGTCTGCCTGGTTTATACCCACCTAGTTTTCAACACAACTGCAGCATCGACTCCTTGAAGCCTGCAATCTGTGGCCCTGGGTGTGTACCTCCATCACGTCCAGAGCCCCTTGGTCACTGTCCTGAACTTTTTGGTTTACAACTAAAGAAGTTCTTTGAGTTGATATAGAAAACCCATTTGGCCAACAGAACTAAAAATCTGTGTTTCAGTGGAAAACTATGCATTGTTTTGAGCAAGCAGGCCCCACAAAATATTTTAACATCATGTATTTTTTAGCATTTATTTTCTTCCTGACCTCATCATGTATAGTCCCATTTTTGAAGTTCACAATCATGCCTTATTCATGGCATTACTTTTTGGCAACACATACCTTTGTGAGCAATTACGAAACAAACAAAGAGCAAAATTCAGACAAACACCTTGATAAGTCACTAAGAAATACCATCATGGCCAGGCTCGGTGGCCTAACCTGTAATCCCAGCACTTTGGGAGGCCGAGGAGAGTGGATTGCCAGCCGGGGCAACTTGGCGAGAAATTGTCTCTACATTACATCAACCTAAGTGCCCATGCCATAAGAAATAAGATAGACCAGGGGGACCTCATCAAACTGACGAGCTTCTGCAAAGCAAAAGAAACCATCAAGAGAGCAGGGAGACAGCCCACAGAATGAGAAAAAAATATTTGCCAACTGTGTATCTGACAAAGGGCTAACATCTAGGATCTACAAGAAACTCAAACGTGCCAAAAGGAAAAAAACAAACAGCCCCATTAAAAAGTGGGCAAAAGACATGAATAGACATTTCTCAATAGAAGATATACATGCAGCCAACAGACACATGAAAAAGTGCTCAGCCTCACTCATCATAAGAGAAATGCAAATCAAAACCACTTTGAGATACCACCTAATCCCAGTAAGAATGGTCACCATTAATAAAGCAAACAACAATAGATGCTGGTGAGGATGAGGAGAAAAAAGAAGGCTCATACCAATCTGGGTTAGCTAATCCTAATTCTATGGAAGCTAATTTGCAACTCTGAATATAGCAGATAACTGATAGCAATGCAAAATCATTCTTGCCTAGAGACATGCAAATAAACTCTATGCAGGGGAAGGATGATCCCCCTCTATAGAAAAGCCAGTTTTGCATCCATCTGAATATCCCTACACTGCTGGTAGGAATGCAAACTAGTGCAACCTCTTTGGAAGACAGCATGGCAATTTCTGAAAGAACTAGAAATTGGCTTTCCATATAATCCAGTAAGTCCCTTATTGGGAACAGAACCGGAGGAACTCACATCATTCTACAAAAAAGATACCTGCACACGCGTGTTTGTTGCAGCTCTATTCACAATAACAAAAACATGGAACCAACCATGCTGCCCATTAAAGCTGGACTGGATAAAAAAAATGTGGTATATATACACGATGGAATATTATGCAGCCATAAAGAAGGACAAACATATGGACTTTGCAGCAACTTTTTATGAATTTAGTCTATCATACTCAGTGATCTATCACAGAAACAAAGAACAGAGTAACATATGTTCTCACTCATAAGCAGACCTTGAACAATTATCATAATACT